>NW_015386388.1:3879975-3922406 GCF_001527695.2 Protobothrops mucrosquamatus | reverse complement strand
TTCCAACAAGCGGGATTGGCCTAGGGAATTTTTAGTGGGGTTTTAAGAGAAATTTTAATTATATAGGCCATAGTAAATATTTCTTTTTAATTTGGTTTTAAATTAGGTATTTATTGTAGTATCTGTTTTATAAGGCTGTCAGCCGCCCTGAGTCCGGTAAGGAGAAGGGCGGGATAAAAATTGAATAAAATAAATAAAAATAAATAAAATAAATGTTATCTCAGAACCATTGTACCATATCTTTCAAAAATCCTGGAACACCAGGGAATTACCTGAAATTACCTTTACCTGATTGGAAAAGAACTGATGTGGTTCCCATTTTCAAAAAAGAAAAACAAACAGACCCAGGAAATTACAGACCAATCAGCCTAACATCAATACCTGGGAAGATACTGGAAAACATAATAAAAAAACAGATCTGCGAACATCTAGAAACAAATAACTTTATAATTAAAAGCCAGCATGGGTTTGTTAAAAACAGATCATGCCAAACCAATCTTATTTCATTCTTTGACAAAGTGACTAAACTAGTAGACCAGCGAAATGCTGTGGACATAGTATATTTAGATTTCAGCAAGGCATTCCAGAAAGTAGACCAGAACCTACTTCTTGGTAAGCTAGAAAAATGTGGAATAGACAGCATCACCACCAAATAGATTTGTAACTGGTTTACAAATCATACTCAACAAGTCATCCTTAATGGTACTACATCTACATGGGGGGAAGTAAGCAGTGGGGTGTCACAGGTTTCTGTCTTAGGCCCAGTACTCTTCAATATCTTCATAAATGACTTAGATAAGAGAGTAGAAAGAGGATTTATCAAATTTCCAGATTACATTAAACTGGCAGGAATAGCCAACACCCCAGAAGACAAGCTCAGGATCCAAAAAGATCTTGACAAGCTTGAACAATCCAACAACATGAAATTTAATGTGGAGAAAAGCAAGGTTGTACACTTAGGCAGGAAAAAAGAAAGGTATAAGTACATATTAGGCGAAATCTGGCTCAAAACAGTAACTGTGAATGGGACCTCACTTAAATATGAGCCAGCAGTGTGCAGCAGCAGCCAAAAAAGCTAATACAATCTTGGTTGTATAAACAGAGGCATAGAATAAAAATAATGTGAAGAATTAGTACCGCTTTATAAAACCTTAGTAAGACCACACCTGGAATATTGCATCCAGTTTTGATCACCACATTACAAAAAATATGTTGAAACTTTGGAAAAAGTGCAAAGAAAAGTAACTAAGATGATTAAAGGCCTGGAGACTAAAACATATGAAGAACGGTTGCAGAATTTGGGTTTGGCTAGTTTAGTGAAAAGAAGGACTAAGGGTGACATGATAGCAGTATTCCGATATTTGAGAAGTTGCCACAAAGAAGAGAGGGTCAACCTATTTACCAAAGCACCTGTAGGCAGGACAAGAAACAATGGAAACTAATCAAGAAGCAACCTGGAACTAAGGATTAACTTCCTAACACTGAGGACCAGTGTTAACCAGTGGAACAGCTTGCCTTCAGAAGTTGTAGGTGCTTCATCACTGGAGCTTTTTAAGAAGAGACTGAACAGTCACTTATCTGAAATGGTATAGGGCAGCGGTTCTCAACCTATGGGTTGCGACCCCATTTGGGGTCGATCAACCATTTCACGGGGGTCGCCAAGCAAGGCTGTCCGCCATTTTTTCCCCCTTTTCCGGCGGGTGCCTTACCTCCCTTGAGCTGGGCCAGCTGGTGGTTGGCCTGCTCCGTCTCTGCCGCTTGCCAGCTACGCCTCGGCCGGCGCAGGGGGCGGAACCACTTATGCGCGGCGCTCCCGGGCAGGGAAAGTCCTCGACTTACGACCGGTTGGGTAGTCCTAGACTTACGACCGGTTTAGTTCTCGACTTACGACTGGTTGGGGGTCGCGGCATTAAAAAGGTTGAGAACCACTGGTATAGGGTCTCCTGCTTGAGCAGGGAGTTGGACTAGAAGACCTCCAAGGTCCCTTCCAGCACTATTTTGATTGAAATACTGTAAGGTTAATTGAGCACTTCTTATCTGACTAAAACTTAAGTAGCAAACTTCGTGATTCTAAATTGGAATTTACTTATTTTGAACACTGTGAGGCAGTTCTGACTGGTTGTAAAAATACATTATGTAAAAATATGGAAATTCCCCTCCTATCCATGGTGCCGTTATAGCGTATATGAGCCCAGGTGGCACAGTGGTTAGAATGCAATATTGCAGGCTGAACTCATTGCCAGGAATTCAATCCTGACTGGCTCAAGGTTTACTCAGGTTTCCATCCTTCCGAGGTCGGTAAAACGAGGACCCAGATTGTTGGGGGTAATATGCTGACTCTGTAAACCACTTAGAGAGGGCTGTAAAGCACTGTGAAGTGGTATATAAGTCTAAGTGCTATTGCTATCTCATGGTTTGTTTGTGGAAGTCATGAAAAACCTAATACTGTATAGGAAGACATGACATAATGTAATATCTGTATTTCTCTGCTCTGAGAGCTTAAATGTAGATGGCTTACATCTACCATTCTAGAAATAAGTCAAATTTTATAGTTATTGCATGTGCTGAATCTTGCTTCAACTGCATATTTATGAATGCTAACAAACATGGAATGTGCAATCTTCTACAATGTGCAACTCCTTACCTCTAACAGATGCTAAATTAAAGTGTTAAAACATAAAAGTGTAAAAAAAATCCCAGAAAAACAGAACGCATAAACTATTTGGGTTAAAAACAGACCTATCAGTCACAAGCTAACAATCACAAGTTAGCACAACTATGATGATGATGATATGATGATGATATGATGATGATGATGATGATGATGATAACAACAACAATAACAACAAAGTTGGAAGGGACCTTGGAGGTCATCAAGTCCAACCCCCTGCTCAGGCAGGAAACCCTATACCATTTCTGACAAATGGCTGTCCATCCTCTTCTTAAAAACTTCCAATGTTGGAGCATTCACCGCTTCTGGAGGCAGGTTGTTCCACTGGTTAATTGTTCTAACTGTCAGGAAGTTTCTCCTTAGTTCTAGGTTGCTTCTCTCCTTGATTAGTTTTCATCCGTTGCTTCTTGTCCTGCCTTCAGGCGCCCTGAAAAATAGCTTGACTCCCTCTTCTCTGTGGCAAGCCCTGAGATATTGGAACACTGTTATCATGTCCCCCCTCGTCCTTCTCTTCATTAAACTAGACATACCCAATTCCAGCAACCGTTCCTTATGTTTTAGCCTCCAGTCCCCTAATCAGCTTTGTTGCTCTTCTCTGTACCCTTTCTAGAGTCTCAACATCTTTTTTACATCATGGTGACCAAAACTGGATGCAGTACTCCAAGTGTGACTTTACCAAGGCATTGTAACGTGGTATTAATACTTCACGTGATCTTGATTCTATCCCTCTGTTAATGCAGCTTAGCACTGTGTTGGCTTTTTTGGCAGCTGCAGCACACTGCTGGCTCATATTTAAGTGATTGTCCACTAGGACTCCGAGATCTCTCTCACAGTTACTACTATTGAGCAAGGTACCCCCTATACTATACCTGTACATTTGGTTTTTCTTGCCTAAATGTAGAACCTTACTTTTTTCACCATTGAATTTCATTTTGTTAGATAGCGTCCAGTGTTCCAAGTCTGTGCAGATCCTTCTGTATCCTAAGCCTGTCTTCTGGAGTGTTGGCTATTCCTGCCAGCTTGGTGTTGTCTGCAAATTTGATGAGTTCCCCATCTATCCCCTCGTCCAAATCATTGATGAAGATGTTGAAGAGCACTGGGCCCAGAACAGAGCCCTGGGGCACCCCACTACACACTTCCCTCTATGTAGATGCAGTTCCATTGAGGACCACACGCTGAGTACGGCCGGTCAGCCAGCTACGAATCCATCTGATGGTAATGCTGTCTAACACACATTTTTCTATCTTATTAAGTAGTAGGTTGTGATCTAGTTTATCAAATGCCTTACTGAAGTATGAACTCAGCTTCATCTCCTAACCCCACACTTAGTGGCAAAATTAAGTCTTGACATTAGAGTCTAAAGACAACATTAGCCAGAGAAGACAATAGAAGAGTCTGCATATGAGATTAGAAGTGCCACAAACCAGTGACTGCTCACATCTGTAAAATGTTAATCATGAGGACATTTATAGTTTCAAGGAAGAGACTTGCTTCTTTGTTTTGGAATTGCTTCCTCCATTAAGGCTCTTTTCATCCTGGCATTTCTATGCATGCATTTCATTTCAGCAATCGCTTTGATGCATCTATGCTTATCACAAATATAATCCATTTGGACTGAACATGATGGAATACCCCCACACACAGAATGTATAAGTACATGCATTTTTGTATAGCACTCTCTGTATTTAATCGTTTGTATGCTTACCATTTGATTTTTTAAAAGAAATTAAGGTGCTTGTCACAATTCAGGGCTTGGATATGTAGGCGGCTACCTCTATCCAATAATTTGTTCCTGTCCGAAAAGAACTGGTAAGGTCAGCACAGTCCAGTCCTATCTACTAAATGGTGTCACTAGATTTTGGAAGTATACATTCTCTGCCACTGGTCCTACTACTTAGAACAGCATTCCTTCTCTGCCATGTCCTTTAGCTTGCTGTTATAGGAAAATATTTAAAACTTGGCTCTTCAGGATTCCCTTGGCCAGATGTTTTGTAAGACTGCTTCGTAACATATTTTATTTTACTTTATTTTATTATATTTATTCTGCCAGTTATTATAACTAACTGAAGTCTGCAGACATACATATTACCTTCCTCCTCCTATTTTCCCCAAAACAACAACCCAGTTGGGCTGAGAGATAGTGACTGGCCAAAGTCCCCCACTTGCCTTTCGTGCCCAAGGTAGGACTAGAACTCACAGTCTCCTGGTTTCAGTATCATAACCACTACTATTTCCTAGGATGCAGTTTGAGTTTAAATGGTTTCCTTGTAGTTGATTTTGTACTATGTATTTTATGATGCATTTTTTATTTTTGTCACCTGCAGTCCCAATAGTTTATAAATTGAATAAAATAAACAAAAAGTTATCAGAAGTTTGTGAATACAATTATGCTTTTAATTAGTAAAATAAATTCTGCTGCTAGATCTTCTCCAGCATGTATATAGCCTTACTAGAAAAATAAAATATTTTAATCCTTTAATCCTTTGTTTCATGAGAAATATGTAATGAAAAGATCAATATAAAATCCAATATATTTTGCAATGTTTTTATTTCCACCATTTGTTTTCTTATCCAATGTTTCTGTAGCAAAATAATAATAACAACAACCATCATCATAGTAATAATAATAGCTACCAGACCAAAAATAAGCTGCACTTTCTTGGAATGATGCAATGCATCTTATATTCCAGTTTACAGAAGCTTTTAGGACTATATGTAAGTGAGCTGTCCCTCATTCCAACAGTAGAAAAATCTCTGTATAGTGGCCTGATACAACTCTTTTTTAAAAAATGCATGTACAATTCAAGATTGCTTTGTTAAAATATATATATATATATATATATATATATATATACAACCTATATATATAGATATATACATTATACATACAGACACTAGGACCCGAAACTCTCACCAGGAGAGAGAAAAAGAAACAAGACCAAGAGATCCTGAAATGAAAATCCCTGAACAAAAAAGCCACTAGAGGCTACCCTTATCCCTTACACACCACACATACATTAACCTTTATCAAAGAGGAAGTCAGCAAAGCAGAAAAATAATTTTAAAAGTAACAGAGATTTATTTTCAGCATCTAGTTCCTTGATAGCTATCAAAGTAATGACCAAGCATTAAATATGTTAGAAATGCAACAGAGAGAAATGCAGTACTCAGTTCTAAAATGAAATTTACTGAGGTTCAAGTATTTCCCTTTAAGCATAAAACTATATTCTGTACAGACATGAGATGTGGGTTACTAAAGTAGGGTGGAAAATGCACCCTGAGCAGGCTGAAGAGTATTCCTGTAGTTAATTCACACTTTCAGAATGGAACAGATTCCCAGACTTAATACTCAGATTCAAGAGCCCAAACTAGAGGCACAACCTTATCATGCAAGAACTATAGATCTGATTAATCAAGAGTTCTTATTTCTTGTCCATCTCATAAAACAACTTGTTAGATTTCTCAACAGAAGGCTATTCTAAAGCTGTTTGCAGAAAATTGGCATCTCTTAAAATAAAACAGGCCTCCAAATTCTTACTTTTATTGCAGATTAATTAGTCCAGAATACATAGTTATCTTCCTAGTTCCATTCTGTTAGTTGTCATTGTAATTAAATTGAGTGCTTTTGAGCATGATCATGCAATTGAACCCTCACTCTTTTACATGTGTGATGTCACATAAAAAAGGATTGGGCCTTTTATCATGTCATAATCTCCATCGTGACTATTTTTTGACTTTACACACATACACAAGTGTCCCTGAACAAGAATATATTTTCATAATAATTTGGAAGTAGACAATGTTTTAGTATACCTTGTGCACTTTGTTCATAGAGGAAAGGCAGGACAAGGGATAATAGAGGAGCACTGTCCTTGCAACATATTATTTCAATAAATACAGGCAGAAATATTGCCTAATCCTGTATTACCTTGACAATTTATTGCAGTTTTATCCACAGTTAGATTTAGATCATTAAATAAAATCTTTTCCTCTCCAACTGCATTCCCTTTAGGTGTCAACTCCTTTGTTACAACAAGTAAGCTTAAAAAAGGCTTTTAGTGCAATCAATGAAACCTTTTAGACAAGTGTAATTGCTTGGTGGGGGGTGGGGAGGGAGGCTGAGGAGGCCACAGGTCCTGGGAGGTCCAATAGTCCAGGTATTCTCCTTTGCTGCATTATACCTATTTCACAAGAGCAAAGGCAAAATTTGTTTTATCTGACTAGCCATTATATTTGTGTGCATAGTATGGAGTAATTAAACATTTCTAATGTTCTTACAAATTGTCTCATGAAGGAAAAGGAAAACTTCCAACATCCTCTCCTGAGATGCAGGGCTTTTTTTCCTCATAGAATGCCCAGAATGGAGTTCCGGCACCTTTTTTGGATGGAACCTTGTAGGGTAGGCAAGGCGGGTTGTATGGCGTATGTGAGTTCCGGCACCTTTACTTTTTAAAAAAAAAAAGCACTACTGAGATGAAATAGTACTATTCCATACTGTTTCTCATAGTAACTGAAGCTACAGGCACCATATCTGAGGTGCATGAATTCACATGACCAATAGGTGACATAAAGACTATTCACCCAGATTTTTGCAGACCAGATATGGTAGCCTTGCTACCTTCAACCTTGCTGAAGTTGATACCTACAGTGACCCTTTTCAGAAACTCTCCAAGAGGAAGGGATAAATTGCTTTGCTCTCCTTCTAAATGTTCAAATATAAATATATTCAGTTCCTTCAGATGTATACAATGCTTAAATAGCATCCAGAATCATGGATTGTAGCTTTCATGGCTTCCTGAAAAATGTTGGTTGAGTTTAGTCGAAATAATGAAGATCAAGTTTAATAATAGAAAAGCAGAGTTGGAAGGGACTTGGAGGTCTTCTTGTCCAACTACGTGCTCAAGCAGGAGACCCTATATCATGTCAAACAAATGATTGTCCAATCTCTTCTAAAAACCTCCATGATGGAGCACCCACAACTTTTGGAGGCAAGTTGTTCCACTGATTATTCTTCTAATTGTCAGGAAATTTCTCCTTAGGTGGATTTCTCCTTAATAAGTTTCCATCTGTTATTTCTTGTATTTCTTGTCCTGCCTTCATATGCTTTGCAGAATAGGTTGACTCTCTCTTCTTTGTGACAGACCCTTGGAAGACTGCCATCATGTCACTCCTAGTCCTTCTGTTTATAAAACTAGATATGTTCAGTTCCTGCAACCATTCTTCATATGCTTTAGCCTCCAGTCCCCTAATCTTCTCTGTTGTTGCTCTTCTCCGCATTTTTTCTAGGGTCTCTTTTGTATCGTGAGGACAAAACTTAATGCAGTATTCTGAGTGTGGTCTTACCAAACCAGTATAAAGAAGTACTAGCACTTCACGTGATCTTGATACTATCCCCTCTGTCGATGCAGCCTAGGACTATAAAACAGTGATTCTCAGCAGAATTTGAATGGTTCATGTTAATTAAAATCTGTTGAATAGACATACTCTATTAAAGAAATACAGCAGATATAATTTTGGTATGCATTTTAAACTTTAAAATTTTTCATTATTTTAAATCCCAGAGAATAGAAATACAGTATGTCTGTTATGGCTAGATGTTAACAAGATTTTCTCATCTCAGTTAAAATTAGATTTTGAAATGCATGGTAATGATTAACAGTCGGGGGAAATCAACCCTGGAGGACTGAGAATCTCCTGGTAATCTTAAAATATTTCCACAGCACGCTTTTCTCAGAAGGAGAAAGGAGAAGGAAATATAAATGTACATTAACACTATAGAAATATTTTAATAAGATATTAACTATAAAAAAATAAATGCTTTTTGACATTTATGCACATGCTGTCTCTGGCAACTGCTCTTTTTCCAATTATTGAGATTGGAAGCTTATTAATCTGATTCAAATATTTGTAATTTTCAAGCAGTTGTTACATTTACTCGTGATGGAGAGGTAAACCTGATGAATAGGGCTCCAATCTCCAGTGCAAACTTCAGTCAAGAAATCCAGTTGAATGTGATCTCCACAAAGCTGTTCCATCTCTTCTGGATATTTTATTGTCTGTCTTAAGAATCCTGTAAAAGGGAGGTCATATACAGAATTTTAACTGACAATAAAGGCAGCAGAGTAGAAAACTGATAGATTGACCAATGGATTGAATTTTTTTGGGAAAAAATCCTGCATATGAATTATTATTCACTGACATGAGGTTTGATTAAGAGTTAAGACACAATTAAATTGTTCCACTATATTATGAAACAACTAAAAAGGTGCTATTTGGGTTTTTCAGCTCTGATATCAAACTGGATGGATAAATCTAGCAGGAGAGCTTCCCAGCAAATTGTGTCTCACTCTAATCGGTAAGTTTACAAGGTGCCATTTCTATTTTCCACCAACATGTCTTGGGTCAGCCATGACAAAGACTCTTCATCCTTGCCATCTTGTGACTCCATATTTGCCACTGCAACTAAGGCAAAGCCTAGGTGGATCCCCTGTACATCCAAAAAGTGCTCAAGTATCATACAGAGTAAACATTCTTTTATAGCAATGCCTGCCTATGGGCAGGGTTTTCACTGGCTGTTTGACTCCAGCTTGTGAGAGAGTTCAAAGAGCAAATTCTGATTGTCAATAACTTGGAATTGACGGACATAAGCCTTTGTCTGTAGCTGCTGAGGCGATGACTCCATTTCCAAACCTGTGGAAGAAAGGAAGAAGACTATTATTTAGGGAACATTGCTGTTACACATACTAGGCTTTATATTTTATGAAATCATGGCTTATTTAATAATGTTGAACAAGCCATAGGCTAAAATCACACAATATGCTAAGCCATAATGTAGTTGTTTGTTTGGCTTAGAGTTCAAACCCATCAACTGTGATTCATAAATTATAATTTATGGCTTACTGTAATACACAAACCTAGTCAACTGGGACTTACTGTATACCTATGATTAAGCAAATCATAGCATCATATGCTATATGAATACAACTGTAACTACATCTTAGGTTTTGATATGGCACAATATTGTCTCCTAAAATATCTGATAAACTAACCCATACAGAGTATTTAATGGACTGAATTCAGCTTTTATTTCCAAAACAGCCTCTCCCTATATTCCTATTTATACAGTTGCGCAGTAGGTGAAAAATAGATTGTGCTCATCATTCCACCAAAAGTGTTAGTAAAGTAGTTTGGTCACAAAGCAACTTCTGATTTGTGGGATAGATTCAGAACACATGAAATATTTATCTTGATTCAGCAAAGGAGTCCCGAAAACCACTACCATATCTGGATTTCAAAAATCCAGATAACCCAGAATGACAGTAGATAGATATCTTCAGATTCTTTGCAGATATTCTTTGCAAACTTGTAGCCTGCATATTGGAATCCTACCAAAAGAGATTCATTTTAATTTCTCCATATTCTAAAGATAATGCTCAAGAAGAAACAAAAGAAAAGAACAGGAAGAAGATATATTGCTATTATCACTATCCAAAGAGTGACCCCAGAGCCAGATCATCTCTTTCCAACAATGCTCTCTGAGTTTAATAATAATAATAATAATAATAATAATAATAATAATAATAATAATAATAATAATAATAATAATAATAATAATAATAATAATAATAAAAAAGTTGGAAGGGACCTTGGAGGTCATCGAATCCAACCCCCTGCCCAGGCAGGAACCCTACACCATTTCAGACAAACGGCTGTCCAGTCTCTTCTTAAAAACTTCCAGTGTTGGAGCATTCACCACTTCTGGAGGCAGGTTGTTCCATTGGTTAATTATTCTAACTGTCAGGAAGTTTCTCCTTAGTTCTAGGTTGCTTCTCTCCTTGATCAGTTTCCACCCATTGCTTCTCATCCTGCCTTCAGGCGCCTTGGAGAATAGCTTGACTCCCTCTTCTTTGTGGCAGCCCCTGAGATATTGGAACACTGCTATCATGTCCCCCCTCGTCCTTCTCTTCGTTAAACTAGACATACCCAGNCTAAATGTAGAACCTTACTTTTTTCACCATTGAATTTCATTTTGTTAGATAGCGCCCAGTGTTCAAGTCTGTCCAGGTCCTCCTGTATCCTAAGCCTGTCTTCTGGAGTGTTGGCTATTCCTGCCAGCTTGGTGTCATCTGCAAATTTGATGAGTTCCCCATCTATCCCCTCGTCCAGATCGTTGATGAAGATGTTGAAAAGCACTGGGCCCAGAACAGAGCCCTGGGGCACCCCACTACAAACTTCCCTAGCTAGGCTGTCTATTGATTTAATTTGGAATTCTGTATATTTTAATTGCTGATGTTTTCCTTTACTAATAGACTCATTTTTGCATCTAGAGAATTGCTTCCTTGGTTTAATAGGATAATTTCTCATTACAAGCCTTTCTACATGCAAGACTGTATAATATTGCACTTGCCTCTTGTGTTCCAATATTGGAAAAACATTTATTAAGAGGGTTTTTTTGTGGACTTTAGCCAGGATTACTCAAAGTAGCTTTCTGTTTTCTATATGACTAGGTCAAATGGAAAATTCTTGGTGGAAGAGTTCAGACCGCTCTAGATAAACTATGATGAGTCAGAAAGTTCAGCCTAACTAGTATTCTAAGTGTCTTTTATGGTGGAAACTTTGGAAGAAGGGAGATTTTAAATTATCTGCTCTTCGTAATCAACTGAGCAAGATATAATAGTCATACACCACAGTTCATCCTTAAACTATCCAGCAATCATGGTTTCATAGCTGTGCTACTCAGAGGAGGAGGTAGCAGTCTGAACAAGCTCCTCATCTGATACCAGTTATTTGCTATGGCCCAGAATGGTAGATTAATTAAAATAATGCCTGGATACACTTGCTACAAAAAACACCACACCACCACAGTGGAATTTAACATATAGAGGTTCAGCTAATTATTTAAACAAAACTCAGCAGATCACAACAATAGATGGATCAGTTTAAAATTCTAGATTATTTATTCAGATATTGTGTTTCTTCCATGTTCTGCTAAATGTCTCATGGCCAACCATACATAAATAGCCCCACTTATGATATAAATACTTACAGAGAGGTTGACTTCGGCATTTCCTGATACTGCGTACTTTTTCTGCAACTGAATGCTGCAAAAGAAAATAGAATGGGGAATAGAGCACATCTACATTTTGATCATATAAAAGAATATTGGTCATATTTCATTAGTAAACAGCTAAAGTTTATAAGCAGGAAGTAAATATATATTGTTTTTCCAACTTCATAGAGGAAGTTTGTTTGTTGGCTACCTCTCCCTTGCACATTTAATATTTTTTTTTGAAGAAGATAGTTGGATCAAGGAGGTGGTTGGATTTTATTTACAAAAGGAGACACTAAAAAAACAAATTATCTAAGCCCTTTTTCTGTGAAGTTTTGAGCCAGTATTTAATATGGAAACCATATTGATCACACTTGTAGATGATCTGATGGAATTAAGTTGAGGACGTGCAACCATCCTAAATTTTCTTGCTCTTTCAGTAACTTTCAATAACATCGATCATAGTATCCTTCTGCAGAGAGTGGGAAACATAGTGTTATGGCGATCTTTCTCCTTTCTCCATGCCCAATTTCAGAAATGAAGTTGGTGAGAAGAGAACAGTTAAGCCCATGATGTATGAGAAGCCATAGGGTCATCATTCTTACTCTTTTATTTAACATCTAAATGAAGCTGCTGGGTTAAGTCATCTGCTATTTTAGGTCTGATATAATCAGTATGCTGATATGGCCAGCCCAGTGAGGGGATGTATAGCAGTATCATCAGCAGTATGCTGATGATACTGTTATACATCCCTCACTGGGCTGGCCAAATGATGCTGTTAAAGTCTTCCCAGTATCTGAAGCTGTGAGAGTTTTGTGCATAATCTCAGGATCCTCCTTGACTCAAGGATCTGCTTGAAGTACAGATGGCAGCTTTGGCCAGACAAAGAACCTTCACATTGGGTGAATCTGTTATACTCTTTTTCAGATAGGAGTCCATTCTTATGGTCTCTCATGGCTTAGTAACCTCACAATGGATTTTGCAGCGCACTGAATATGAGTCTACCCTTGAAAACCATTCAGAAATTACAGTTGGTACAAAATACATTAGCACAAGTGGTGGCAAGTCAGCCATGACATGACATGCAACATTCATGCCCCTTGAACTACACTGGATACTCCTCAGCTTCTGGGTGACAGTTAAGGTGGTGATCAACATGATTAAAGATCTATATGTCATAGATTATCTGTTATATGTTTCTTGGGACATAGTTATATGTTTCCTGGGACTTCTGCTTACCCTGTAAGATCTGGCATACTTAGCTTATTCCTGATTCAATAATTCAAGCAATGCCATCTAACAGGATGCAGGAAATAGGCCTTCTCTGTTTCAAGACTTGCTGTTTACAACAGCATTCTTCCTGTGATTTGCATGGGTCTCACCTTATGGCCTTTAAAAAAAAGCATTAAAAACAGTTCTTTCCCCAAGCCTTGGGTTAAGTTAATCGGTGGTGGTGGAGAGCTTTTTATGTCTATTGTTGAGAGAGAATTTAATATATCTCCAGATATTGATATTCTTGGAGATTTATTTTCTTTTTTATTACTACTTTATATAAGCTGCTCATAATTTTATAATATAATCAATCCATCATTTTCAATAGAAGTAAGATTCAAGGCTTGAGTGTAAAATTCAAAAGTACATTCACGTGTTAAATCATAATGATCTTTGTAATGCGATATTAACAAACCTATGAATAGTACAAAGAAGCAAATCCATAGTATATATTTTCTCTCACCCAGAGGGATGCTGAATGGGATGCACTGTTTCATCAGCAGAGGGAGACGTCTACCAACATAATCAGGGCAACCCTATTGACTCCAGAATATCTATCATTTTATCTGCTGTTTAACATACAGCTGGTTTTGCTATCAGATTGAGTCACTTTCATTTTCAAGACTCACCAGAAGATTTTGTTAAGAACCATAACCAAGTAGGGTTTGTGGGACTTAAAATTACTTTATTAAAGAAATCTTTCATCAATCGTATGTTTTTTGTGAGGAAAATAAGAGGAGGAAGGAGCATTAGTATTATTTCTGCCTTGAGTTGCATATGAAAAAAAGAGGGGATAAAAATTTTAAAAGAACTATATCAATTTACATATAAGAAAAAGACTTTATTAAAAATGATTGCTGACCTGCTGCAGCAAGAATCATCTTGGAAAACTGTTTTTAAAGTTCTATTTTTGTAGTATTGATAGATGAAAATAGGTAAAGAGAAAGGAACTCTATTTCTCTATTAACAAAAAATTACTATTGGTTGTTGGTAAAATGTAACTTACCCTTCAAGAAAAGCACTATATAGGATTACTTAACTGGATTTTCATATAACTAACAAATGTTGTTAAAAGGCATAAGATTTTGTGAGCTACATTAGACACACAGAAGTGTAGAATTTAATTTGGGGTAAGGGAGGGGAAGACAAGTTGATTATGCAGATGAAATATGATACAGATTATCAATTAATCATTGTAATGTATGCTTGATAAGATTTTGAGATAGATTGAAATCTTTTGATGTATGTAAGTTTTCAGTAATCTCTCATTCAATTACATTGTTAAATTCTCTTTTCTACCACCCAGGACATTTTTCTGCAGATCAGAAAATGACTGTTTTGGAAAAAACAGACTAACTTTTAGCTTGATAGAAAGATGTCCTAAAAGTCTGCAGTTTATTATTTTTAATCTATTGGTAGGTTCCTTATGGGGTTTCAGAGGAGCTCCATAACTTTGCATAATTCTGCCATTTTTCAAAGTTCTCACTTGTTCTTCTGTTTCACAGAAGCCTATGAATCCTATAGAAAGGTAACTTTTCCTTCCAAGCTCAGTTTCTGCTGACTTCACAAACCCATCCATGTTGAATGTGTTTTTATTTTTAGCAACAATATGATGGTGGTTTGCCACCGCTTTCTTCTAAGATGTTCATTTCATTTCCCAGTTTAGCCCATAGCCATAGGGTCTTCTGAGTACTAACGCCCTTTTTATTTTTTCCCGGAACAGCCAAGATTGTTTTTTTCAAACATTAATAATAACATGTTCCTCTTTTTTCCTAAAACTCCTGAAATGCCAACCAAGATGCACACTGTTAAAAATGGCCAAAAGCAACTTCGAATAAAAAGAGGACAAGTTCTTTTGGATAAACATGCTTGTTGGAAATATGTTCTACGAATAATTACAGAACTTTTCTTTTTAACGATTGGAAAAGATAAATGCCAGCATACACATAATTCTGCATTTCACACAATGCACATTTAGGCCAGAGGAAGAGGATGAGGTCATAAGAAAAACTAGGGCTTCACTGACCAAGATACAGCTTTGTTTCTCCTACGACCACCACTACCTCTGTCTCCTCTTCCCCAGAGACTAGAAAATCTGGGCCAACTCCAGCACTGAACACATCTCTCTCACACATGCACATTCGTCTCTTAACAAGGAGAGCTGCAGGAAAACTGTTGCCATGGTAACTCCACTGTCCCACTGAGCTAGACACTGTACGGAGGAGTCACCCCTAGATAATCTCCCTGGGGCAGGGGGGAGATGCAGGAGGGAAGAGGATTTGAGCCCTCCTACCCTTCCACTGTCAGACTGCATTTGCTCAGCCTTGCTGGAGGCTAAAGTCAACCATTCCTACTCTTCCCCAGTCCTACAGCAGGGACCAAAATAACACTTGAGTGTTTCTTGCAACTCGTTATATCCTAGCATGGTGAGCAGCCTCAGCAGGAAAGGAAAATCAGAAAAAGATGGGCTCTGAGGCAGAAAATTAGAACATTAGCATTAGCCTCCAGCATCCTTTTCTTCTTATGCCTTTACAGCAGAGAAAAGGCTTTTGGCTTGCTATACAGCTGAACAATAAACCTGTATGCCTTTGGCATAGGAGGTGGAAGGGATTTTCTCTGGGTAAACTATTCAGGGAGTGGACTAACCCCTCCTCCTTCCTAAAACTCAATCATCTCTGCTAGACCTTCATTTTCTCTGCAGATCTTAAAAAATATTTTGCAAAGCAGCCCCAAATATTCAGATGTCACTTTGGACATTAAATGTTATGGGGGTTGGGTCATCATATGGACCCAGCAATCTGTAAATCTGACCAGTATGGTCTGGTACAAATACCGAGGACTCAGCCGTCTGCCCTGGGCCAATCGAAAGAGCAAAGTCCTCTGTCCAAAGCATTTCAACTCCAGGTCAGGCTATTGACATTGAGAATCCTGACACAGAAAACCCACAACGAGACAATTCCTACTTTGTCACATATCATCCCTGAAGCTCCCTACTTTCTTTCTTCCCTCTATTTTGCAACTGGGGAACATTTCAGGGAAATTATTGAACAATGTTCTTAAGTGGGAAATGTTAGCATTCCAATCTTGAAGTTCCGATTAGTGCTATAAATTATCTTTTCTCAAGAGATATGTTTTTGTTCCCTACTGCCCCATATTTTTAGAAAAATAAAGCCGTTTCTTCCATATATGCTCCACAGTTTCCCCCTACCCAACATTTCTCCCTTCACCTTCTTCCCCCAGAATAGTATAAGGTCTTAGAGTTTGTGATGAATAAAAAATAGCAAAGTGTACAATTAGTGTTTAAAACTGCTGCTATTATCTATAATAATTAAAAATAGTTTCAATGATGGGGAAAGTGGAGCATTAGCCATTTCAAATTATGATATTTGACCACCAAGAAAGTTTTGTTGAGAAAGTTTTGATAAAATAAATACAAAACCATTATTTCTGCAGAAAATACCCCTGTTCAGTCATTACATCCACAACACTCAGAGCAATACCTTCCTGCATGTATTGTTCACTCAGCACAACAGGAAGAAAGCTTATACATGAGAACCAGTTTGGTCTAGTGGTTAAGGTAGTGGCCTAGAAATCAGGACACTGAGTTTAGACCCACTTTAGGCCTGATAGTCAGCTGGGAGACTGGCCTGTCACCCTCTCTTAGCCAGCCCATCTCACAAGGTCATTGTGATGGTGGGAAAAAAAGAGGACAAGGAAGGAGTATTAGGTATGTTCACTACCTTGAATTACTTATAAGGTATCCGAGGAACCATCTCACCCTGATGGGACTTTTGCCTCATTTGTTCCAGTGAAAAGGGCCTACTTTGGATCCCAAAGAATTTTGGCTGGTGAGGTCCAGGAGAAGAGTCTTTTCAGCTGTGGCTCCCACCCTCTGAAATATTCTCCTGTTGGAAATGTGAGATCCAACTTCACACTCTGGCCTCTCAGAAAAGCCTGAAAACTTGGCTCTGCCACTTGGTCTGACAGAGCTCTGACATACTGAAATGGCTGAATGGGTAGAGAGGATTCCTACCCTAAGACTGTCCTCTGTGTTGGTTTTTAGTTTTTTTCTTTAATTCCTCTAATTATAATTGTCTTGTAGGACTTTTCCACTTTTTATCAAACTGTAAGCTGCCCTGAGTTGCTGTATCAGTGAAGTGGATGACATAAAAGTTTAACAAATAAATAAATAAGATAAATACAAGCAGGATAAAAATCTATTAATAAATCTAATTGCATATACTGAATTGGAAAGACACTTGTGCCTAGCTGTACATATAACTATATACATGTGAGTTTCCATATCTGGGAAAAATCGGCATTACAGACTGTCCCCTGCCTATAGGCTTTGTCCCTGCAGCTGCAGGGAACAGGCAATGGTTATAGGAAGCTGATGTCATTTCAGAGATATCAGCAGGGGATAGGATTCAACCAGCACACTCACATGGTAAGTGTTTTATGTTGAAGAGTGCCTGAATGGAGCTAATTCAAGAGGCCATCTGGGCACAGCACATCCTCTTTTCTCTCCCCAAATGCAAAAGCTGAAATCTAGACTTCTTTTCCTGGAGGAAAAGGGGCACAGGAAACCTATACATAAATGTATAGGTATGGGGCCCCAGTCACCACCTTATGCACTGTTTGCCATGTCACCTATTATAGCCGGGAAATGCTCCTCTGAATTGTTCAACATTGTAGGTTAATATTTTTAATTATACCTTAAAGAAAATGAACAAAAAGTTTGTTTTTATAATAGTGCAATGAGGTTATTGTAAAGTAAATGAGTATAATATACAGCAGCACAAGATTTTTTTTTAGCTATGTGTGAAGATGAGTATGTGCTTGTATCTGTGAAGGAGAGAAATCACACAAGTGATGTCTGGTGTAATAATGAAGTTGCAAATGCTTCACAGCTTTGAATGTGAGCTCTTGGAAGGAACACAGCTTGGTGACAAAGCATTTGTTTTGCATGCAAAATGTTTTGAGATCAAGTTTCAGATAGGACTCAAAATCTTATCCTCACCTGAAAAACCACTGACAGTCATGTTGATAATTCCAGTCTAAACAGATCAGTGATAAGTCAGATTGCAAATCTGAAATGTATCTCTTTTTTCTGCACTGGATGCTAAAATAAGTGAAATAATTTTATCCCAGTAAAAATTGAAACAGTTTTTAATTTGAAAGAATTTTATTCCAATGAAGTAGGTGAAATAAATATCCCTGTTTAAATGATTCCAAAGCTTATAGAATCAGAAATTTCTCAGCAGCATTTTGCATGTAAGAAAAGCCCAGCCTTTCCCTTCAGAATCTTTATAGAATGGGCTGGGGGGGAAAGGCATGTAGAAATAAGGTTTTTTTCTTTGTCTTACCTGGCACTTCATCTTAGTTCAGTACATAATCAAGTCCCACATAATTTAGGAATCAGTGTACCTGCCAGTGGCAGTAACACTATGATTGTGATAAAAAAAAAAACTAGCACAAATTTGGCAAAAAATAGAAACAACAATCTTGCTGGTGCTTTCTTCATATTTATGATGGAGGCAAATCAGTTTCATCAAGAGAGAGTGCCAAATCATACAGCATCTTCTTTAGCCTTTCATTGCATACAGTTTTTATATTCTAACAAATGGCAAATTATCTAGAGTTGCAATCAGACATTTAGCATCCGTTCACCCCCTTACTTTACAACCATCTGAATTAATACATCATTTTACAATTTTTCTGATGCTTTAAAATTGCATTTTCTTATGGAGACTCACTAATTTTTGTTTTAAGGACCCCCTGAGAGAAGATGGACTAGACAAACTTTATATTTATTCCCTTTTTATGACATAATTATTCCCATTTTGCAAACTGAGAAATTAAAGTCACTATGAAGTACAGTAAAGAAAACTGAGAATTATTTGATACAGATTCTTACCAGTTTCTCTACATTGACTAATCCATCCACTAAGGTTTTGCTAGCTTCATGCAAAAATGTCAAGTCTGAGAAGAGAAGAGGAAAAAAGAGGAAAAGTAAGAAAAGGATGAAAAGCAACAATTCATTTCTAACTATTAAAAATATATTGCAGTAATCAAATAATCCTTCTCTACTGCGATTGTAGCAAGTTAGAAGAAAACCCTACATTTATGCTCCAAGGCAGATTTATTTATTAATTCTGCTAATAGCTCAATGTCTGTTATTTAGATGGAATTATATGCATGTATAAGAAAAACATCTGAGTAGTGATGATAAAGAATGAGAAACTTGCTATTTCCAGGAGACTGTGTATCAGAATTGGAAAACAAGTTTTGTCTTTAAAACACTAGCACAAATAGATTTTCTATTTGAAAATATTCATATACATAGGAGAAAAGTAATAGTTTTGTTGATAACTAAAATAACACCAAACTTTTCCCTGAATAGATTCTGCTTCTTGAACATCTTGGAGTAACTTAGTACTCTCTACATGTGTTCAAATTAAACTCCATACAAAGTCCTCGATTTATGACCACAATTGAGCCAAAAATTTCTGTTACTAAGACAATTGTTAAGTGAGTTTGGCCTATTTTGTGACCTTTCTTGCCACAATTGTTAAGTGAATCATTGCAGTTGTTAAATTAATAACATGGTTATTAAATGGTTTCCCCATTGACTTTGCTTGTCAGAATGTCTCAAAAGTTGTTCACGTGGCCTCCAGGACACTGCAATCGTCATAAATATGAGTCATTTGCCAAGTGTCTGAATTTTGATCACATGGCCATGCGGATCTTGTAATGGACATAAATATAAAAAATTATCATAACTGACTTTTTTCACTGCCGTTGTAACCTTGATCGGTCACTAAATGAACTGTTGTAAATCAAGGACTATCTATAATTTCTCAGTCACCACAGCAAAGGTCATTATGGCAAACTATTGAGAAAGGGTTTTTAGACCATTGTATTATTATTGCTCCAAATATCCTTACTTCAAAATTAAGCCTAAAATTAGATTTGTTGAGGACTGTTCTGCATAGCAGACTTAAGATGCTGTCTCCCATGCTGAAACAGATAGACCTTAAGGAGCTGTACAAATAGTCCTCAACTTATGACCACAATTGATCCGAAAATTTCTGTTACTAAGCAAGGCAGTTGTTACTGGTGTTTTATTCCATTTTATAATCTTTTTTGCAACAGTTATTAAGTAAATCACTGCAGTTGTTAAGTGAATCATGTGGCCATTAAGCAAATCTGGTTTTTCCCATTGACTTTGCTTGTTGGAAGCTGACTAGGAAGGTTACAACTGGTGATCACATGATCTGTGAACATACTGTCATAAATACATCCCAGCTGAATTTTGATCATGGGGCTATTCCAATGGTCATAAGTGTGAAAACCATCCATAAGTCACTTTTTAAAGTGCTGTTGTAACTTTGAATGGTCACTAACTGAATCTTGGTACGAAAAGGACTATATGTAATCTTTGCTAACCAGTTAACAAACGTATGTAGGAAGCATACCACAGTAGTAATAGGAGACTTCAACTATCCAGATATCAACTGGGAGACAAACTCTGCAGTGAGTGGGAGATCAAACAGATTCCTAACCAACCTAGCCGACAACTTTGTCACCCAAAAGATGGAGGAGAGAACTAGACACAAAGCTATACTGGACTTAATCCGTACAAATAGAGAAAAAGTGATAGAGGAAATTGAAATTGCAGGAATCTTGGGTGAAAGTGACCATGTCATACTGGAATTTAACATAATGCAAACACTAGCAATAGAAAACAATCCAATCAGTGTCTTAAACTTCAAAAGAGCTGACTTTAACAAACTCAGAGAGCACCTAGGAAAAATCCCATGGATGAAAATTCTAAATGGGAAAACAACTCAAGAAGCATGAGAAACCCTGAAAAATGCGATCATAAAAGCCCATATCAGCACAATACCATTGAGAAAGAAAAACAAGAAATTCAAGAAGAAACCAGCATGGCTGCACAAAGATCTCTCTGACAAACTGAAAGACAAAAAGGACAAATACAAAAAGTGGAAAGAGGGGCACATAACTAAGGCTGATTATCAGCAGACAGCCAGAACTTGCAAAGATGAAGTCAGGAAAGCAAAGGCTCAGAACGAACAAAGACTTGCAGCAGAAATCAAGGATAATAAAAAAAGTTTCTTCCAACATATTAACAAGAAAAAAGTCAAGGAAACTGTAGGCCCACTAAAGAGAGAAGATGGCAAGGAAATAACAGGCAACAGGGAGAAAGCAGAGCTGCTTAACTCATACTTTGCATCAGTCTTCTTCTATAAAGAAATTATAGCCGAACATACCAAAAAAACCACTGCAAAAGACATACTAGAAACAAAAGTTAAAATAAGCAAGAAAAGGGTAAGAGAACACCTATCCGACCTTGATGAATATAAATCACTGGGACCCGACAGATTACATCCCAGATGAAAGAGCTGGCAGATGTTATCTCAGAACCGTTGCACCACATCTTTCATAAATCCTGGAGCACTGGGGAAGTACCTGAGGATTGGAAAAGGGCTTGATGTGGTTCCCATCTTGAAGAAAGAAAGAAAACGGACGCAGGAAACTACAGACCAATCCATTTAACATCAATAAATTATTCTAGAAAAGATAATCAAAAAACAGATCTGCGAACAACTAGAAGCAAACAAAGTCATAATTAGTAGCCAGCATGGGTTTGTTAAAAACAGATCATGCCAAACCAATCTTATTTCATTCTTTGATAAAGTAACTAAACTAGTAGACCAGCGAAATGCTGTGGACATAGTATACTTAGATTTCAGTAAGGCATTTGATAAAGTAGACCACAACCTACTCCTTGGTAAGCTAGAAAAAGGTGTAATAGACAATATCACAACCAGATGGATCTGTAGCTGGCTGACAAACCGTACTCAACAAGTAGTCCACAATGGCACCACATCCACATGGAGAGAAGTAAGCAGTGGGATACCACAAGGTTCCATCTTAGGCCCAGTACTCTTCAATATCTTCATAAATGACTTAGATGAGGGAACTGAAGGGGAACCCATCAAATTTGCAGATGACACCAAACTGACAGGAGTAGCCAACACCCCAGAAGACAAACTCAGGATCCAAAAAGATCTTGACAAACTTGAACAATGGGCCCTTATTCATCAAAATGAGTTTCAATGTGGAGAAAAGCAAAGTTTTACATTTAGGCAGGAAAAATCAAAGGTATAAATACAGATTGGGTGAGACCTGGCTAAAAACAGCAACTGTGAGAGGTATCTTGGAGTCCTAGTAGACGATCCCTTGACTATGACCCAGCAGTGTGCAGCAGCAACCAAAAAAGCTAATACAATCCTAGGTTGTATAAACAGAGGCATAGAATCAAGATCACACAAAGTACCACTTTATAAAACCCTAGTTAAGACCACACCTGGAATACTGCAGCCAATTTTGGTCACCATATCACAAAAAAGATGTTGAGAGTTTGGGAAAAATTCAAAGAAGAGCAACTAAGATGATCAAAGGCCTGGAGACTAAAACATACAAAGAACGGCTGCAAGATATCTAGGCAGGAAAAATCAAAGGTATAAATACAGATTGGGCGAGACTTGGCTAAAAACAGCAACTGTGAGAGGTATCTTGGAGTCCTAGTGGATGATCACTTGACTATGAGCCAGCAGTGTGCAGCAGCAACCAAAAAAGCTAATACAATCCTGAGTTGTATAAACAGAGGCATAGAATCAAGATCAAAGTATTAGTACCGCTTTATAAAACCCTAGTAAGACCACACCTGGAATACTGCAGTCAATTTTGGTCACCATATCACAAAAAAGATGTTGAGAGTTTGGGAAAAATTCAAAGAAGAGCAAATAAGATGACCAAAGGCCTGGAGACTAAAACATACAAAGAACGGCTGTGAGACTTGGGTTTGGCTAATCTAAAAGAAAAAAGAAATAGGGGAGACATGATAGCAGTATTCCAGTATCTGAGAGGCTGCCACAAGGAAGAGGGGGTCACGTTGTTCACCAGAGCAAAGAACGAGAAACAATGGTTGGAAACTGATCAAAGAGAGAAGCAACCTGGAATTAAGGAGAAACTTCCAGACATTGAGGACAATCAACCAGTGGAACAGCTTGCCTCCAGAAATTGTGGGCACTCCATCACTGGAGATTTTTAAGAAGAGACTAGACCAGGGGTAGGCAACCTTGGCTCTTTTATGACTCATGGACTGGCTGACTCAGGAATTCTTGGAGTTGAAGTCCATGAGTCGTAAAAGAGCAAGGTTGCCTACTCCTGAACTAGACAATCACCTGTTTGAGATGGTATAGGTTCTCCTGCTTGAGCAGGGGGCTGGACTAGAAGACTTCTAAGATCCCTTCCAGCTCTATTCTATTCTAATTTAGATTTCTACCCAATCTAAAATTGGCAATAATGTTGGTCAGGTGTTCTGTCTGATGGTGATTATCACATCTGCCAATTGCTAGATTCCCTTGCTTCTTTACCTCTCCCAGTCTTGCTGGGAAAAAAGTGCCAATTGATTTTCTTTCTATTCCTGCATTAGCTTCAGGACATGTGGTTTCCATTGATAGATCTTTCATTTAAATTCCTCCTTAGGCCTGGCACCTTCCTGTTTAATATGTCCACTGGTGGGCAGGAACAAAAAGAAGGAACACCACCATTCTTAACAGGCAAAATTCTCATCAATTTTGGTTGATTAAAAAAAATCCAACATTTCACTCCTCTGCCAGTGGGAAGGAGGAACAGGGAGGAATTTAAGGAACTGGTCCTCTCTGACCAGCTGCTGCTTGCCCCAACTGCTTCAATCCTATTGCATAGGTGAATAAGTATTGGTGTCTTTTCAAGCACAGGGCAATTCAGGCTTTGCATGAGCATGTTCCTCTCTACCCATGAAGAGATCGTGAAAATGGCCATTTAGGGCAACAGCTAATAACTGGACAGGAGGGGGTTCATACCAGGAGCTTCATACAACAACTAATAGAGACATTGCCTAGAGAAGGGTGGGCTGGGGAATTCTGGAAGTTAAAATTCAGAAGTCTTAGAGTTGTCAAGATTGGACATCTCTGGCCTAGGCTAATTAAAGAGTAATAGGGAAGCCACATGGCTAAATCTCTGTCAGGACAAACTGAAAAGCACTACTTTTTAAAATAGGGCAGAAAAGCACAATGGTAAACTGCTTCAATGCTGGGAGAATGACTAGCTGAGGGTCATCCAGTCAAGTCCTGTCAATGTGACCCAGTTAGTAGGTTTTGCAGAAGATCCTAAGACAGTTTTCCACACATTCCAGTTTGAGAAAAGCAAGGACTTTGTATCCATCAAATATCACTAACCTTTTAGGATGAGGGGCACAAAGGGGATAATGGGAGGTTTCATCCTAGACAGGACTTCTCTGTAGCTTTTATGATTCCTACAGGGATCCTAAAATGCAAAAGAGAAATGAAAAAACTCAATATTATCTGTGATAAAAGCAGAGAGAGAATCAACTGCAGTCATTCCTCTACCCCAACCCCCATTTTTTAAGTTAAACTATAGAGGCAAAACCATGGATATATCCAATTAAATGTGTTAAATATGAATCCTTGATGAGGCTCAAAATCATTCTAATCATCACAAAGACTGTTTGAACTATGCAGATTGAGGATTACTTTGAAAGAATAGGAGAGGAAAGAAGGAAAAAGGGATTTTTAAAAAAAGAAATGTGGTCCTTAGAGTGAAAAACTATTTCTAGCAGTATTTTTCCCCAAAAAAATTTATATCAAAATGTTAAAAGAGATTCCAGGCAACATTCTTGGCCTATACTTATTTCATGCTAGCTGACAGCAAAAATCTACAAATATTAAAAGTTCTGCCATAGCTCAATAGGTGAGATTAAAATAATGGGTCTGTTTTTCAGGTAAAATGTCCACCACAGCCATTTGTTTCTAGAAGATCCTTAGTAAGCTTCCAGGAAAACCCAGAGACTCCCTGGGACACTGTTTATTAACCACTATATTAAGAAAAGAAATACATCAATGACTAGAAAACATTAGAAGAGAGGGTTTTCAACATCTAAACTGAGCTTACCAGTGGGAAAAGGTTTATCCTAATTGTTGGAATAGTGAAATAGCCTAAAATCTAGGGTTTTTTTTTCTAGTTTTGATTTAAGATAAAAGAGGTGGGGAAAAAGAATTCAGGGCTGATAATAAAGTGGGATTAAAATAATAAAATAAAATATTTGAACTGGATGCTCTTGTGTTTGCATTGCATACTTTTAGTTCCTTTTAGTCACACTTTTTACCAGCTCTTTTATAAAGAAAATATGAATGATTTACCGTGAGGTTTTCAAATTTACGAAACAAGTTCTTAAATTTGCCTGGAAGCTTCTGGAAGAAAAACAGAGTGATAGAGATATAAACAGTTCTAAATGGACAAGATGGTTTAAAAATGATCAGTTGAAAGCAGAGTTTATCCTGTTCAGTCTGTCCTCAGTGATGGATGTGGGGTAATCTATCCAGACAAAAGGCTGCTAAGCACTGTGGAAAACTTGCAGATGTTGACTGAAAGTAAATTGAGCAGGCTACAATTTAAAGAGGAGGAAGGCGTGTCTCCCAACATTTCCCCTTCCAACTGCTTTTACAAAAAATAGATTTCTCCATGAGGAGGTAATACCATAAGTGACAGAAGCGCCCCAGTTTAGAAGCTATATACAGCTTCTGAGAAGCAGTTGATATTTAGAAGAAAAACGAATGACCACATTGAGGCTTACATTAATCCCTGGTTTAATGGAATTCATTGTAAAATGAAAAGTGAATCACAAACTCATCTTCTCCCTATTTCCAGGTGTTAGGTAGATAACCATTTGAGACTTCAGATAAGGGAAGCAGGCAAACATGCTTAAAAATTCAAACTGAGAATTTATGCTGTTTTCTAATGTTTTCTTAGATCAGCTTTTCCAATGAACGTTAGACTGCATCTTACAACTAGAATCATCTAACATGGCCAATTGTCTAGCAAGGCCCATAAGAAAATTTGAGGAACCATCTTACCCTGAAGGGACTGGCTCACCCCACCCATGCCGGCAGAGGGGGCATTCTGCGGATCCTGTCAGTCGAGGAATTTTGGTTGGCGGGATTCAGGAGAAGTGTCTTCTCTGCTGTGGCTCCTGCCCTTTGGAATATCATACCCTCTGAGGTGAGATCGGCTCCCACCCTTCTGACCTTTCATAAGAGCCTTAAGACCTGGTTCTGCCAGATGGCTTGGGGCCCCATTGGGCTTCACACTGGAGGTGGTTGATTAATTCAGAGCTAATCCCACCTCCCCCACCATGCATCCGGCTCCCTTCTTCTCTATCTTGTGACAATAATTTTATTTTGTTTATATTGTTGTTTTATTGGGTTGGAATATTTATACTTGATGATTTTAATATTTTTATGCTGTAAGCCGCCCAGTCGCTTTGAAACGAGATGGGTGGCAAATAAATTCAATATTAAGATAATCATAAAACAAGTAGATCTCTTCAGGTACAGCAAACAGGTTCTGGTTCAGTCAGTACTTTCTACTGTAGTATAACATGGCATTTATAAAACTGCATTTAAGACTGCATTTGGCTAACTAGCATGTTAAATACTGAGCTGTGGTAATTTAAGCCCACATGCATTACAAAATGGCTCCCAGCCTCTTTCAATACATAATGAATGATACAGTATACCTTTTCATCTTGAAATGTGTTTTGAACGAATGTGACTGTTAAACATATGCATGCTACATAATGACCATCTAGAACAGAGAAACTGGTTCTTGGATCTGAGCTAGATCCATTAAATCCATTAATAAAAGACTGTGAGAGGTAACATGCCTCTCACAGACATCAATCAGGTTATATAACAGCCTTCCAAGGAATCGTCTGGAGTTTTATTCCCTCTATATGAGGAAGCTCACTGTTAACATATTCAATTAACAGTTTATAGGCTACAGCAGTGTTTCTCAACAATGCTAACTTTAAGATGTGTAGACTTTGACTCCCAGAATTCCCCAGCCAGCATGCTACAGGAGTTCAGAGTTCTGCTATATTCAG
Organism: Protobothrops mucrosquamatus; assembly: GCF_001527695.2. Taxonomy (NCBI): domain Eukaryota; kingdom Metazoa; phylum Chordata; class Lepidosauria; order Squamata; family Viperidae; genus Protobothrops; species Protobothrops mucrosquamatus. The sequence continues at coordinate 3,895,379 of NW_015386388.1, read as the reverse complement.
AATTGTTCCAGACAACAGGACAAGAAACAATTGGTTTATAAATTACAAGAAAATACCTTTTAGTTAGACATTAAGAAAATAATTCTCAATCTAAGAGCTTTTTAATAATGGAACAGACTGCTATGAAAATAATATACTCTCATTTGTTGGAGGTGTTTAACCATGATCGTTTGTCAGAGATGCTATAATAGTAGATTCCCGCATTAGTCCAGATATTGAACTAGATCAGTGGTTCTCAACCTTTTTAATGCCGCGACCACCAACCGGTCGTAAGTCGAGGACTAAACCGGTCGTAAGTTGAGGACTAAACCGATCATAAATCGAGGACTAAACCGGTCGTAAGTTGAGGACTACCCAACCGGTCGTAAGTCGAGGACTTTCCCTGCCCGGGAGCGCCGCGCATGCGTGGTTCCGCCCCCTGCACCGGCCGAGGTGTAGCTAGCAAGCAGCAGAGACGGAGCAAGCCAACCACCAGCTGGCCCAGCTCAAGGGAGGTAAGGCACCCGCCGGAAAAGGGGAAAAAAATGGCGGACAGCCTTGCTTGGCGACCCCCGTGAAATGGTCGATCGACCCCAAATGGGGTCGCGACCCAAAGGTTGAGAACCGCTGAACTAGATGATCTTCATAATGCCTTTAAACACTTACATCCTATGAATCTATATTTCTGTACATAAAATGTGAGCTCATATGCCTGAATGCTACTCACCTGGTTTTGTTTTATACATGATCTAGGATTTAGATATGATTTTCTCCTAAGATGTCAGAATTATATGCTATATTCAAACAGTATATTTTAGGATTTATGCTTGCTAACTTAGAAAGAAGAACAGGGATTCTCTGAAGGCCTGAAACTATTGTGCATGTTTATGTATTATGTGAATTAGCTATTATGAGTTGTAAACTGTGATGTATTAGGCAAACCATAGTTTAATGCAACATGAAATCAGAGGACTGTATAGCCCAAATATTAAGATACTAAGCTTTGTATAATTTGTATAAAGCCAATACTTACTTAGAACTGAAAACTATAAAAGTAAATTCTGAATAAGGAAACATAAAATTGATCTTAAAAATGGAAACTACGAATCATATCCAGAAACAAACTACCTTCCATTACTGCTCTTGGATGATGTTTAAAACTGCAGTGGGTTATAAAGAGAGAGAGGTTTAGTGGCTTTGTTCAGATAAGCTAACCCACAATGTGGTTGCTTGGCTTAGTGTGTTATGTGTACACAGCAGTTATGATGTGTTAGGATATTAAATTTAGTAGCTGGAACAGTACAGTGTACAATGGGACAGAACATACAGTTGTAGTTCACTGGTTGGAGACTGGTGGCTCATGCATGATTGGTTGCTGAGGGTGTAAAGGGGGAGTTTCTCCTTTTCCCACCTTTCTCTTCTGTGTGCTATGTATGCTGTTTTGATTTACCTCATGATGTTTCTGTGTTCCTGACTATCTTGTCTGCTGTAAATATAAATGTGAAATATATTTATTTATGTAAAATCACAACTTTGAGGCAGCGTCTCTGACTTCATTTGGACAGTTGCTGCCCAATTCCCTGACATAATGTTTTCAATAAACCTTATTTGACAAACAATAATTTAATACAGCATATAAATCTAATGAGAATATTGGCTCATGAGTGAGATCCAGATAATTTAATAAGTAATATTGTAGCTGTTACAATGCATCCACCATTAATGCTGAAATCCTACTTGCTGAGGCCCTGTTTTATAAGCATCACGAGAAAGAGTCCTCAAATAAGAAACCTATTACTGCATTTTCTGGATCATGGATGTTCCTTATTTGCATCTCTGCTTGATGCCAACACAGTCTGGTGCCAAAGATTATTTGAAATTATAGGAGGAGCCCAGCTATTAAAAACTATTTGTACTCTCAATTCCTGATAAACAGGAAAAGTGGTTCTTGCAAAACAACCAAAAGGAACATTGTGAATATAATGAACAAATTAGTGTCTCTATGTTTCTATGTCTACCTAGGAGTTTGGGAAAGATGAATTCAACACTCACTGTATCGCAACTGTGAATCTTTCAACATTTAGTGTCTTACAGCAGATACTTAAGGAATCTCAGTTTTCCATTTTATTGCTGTAACAAAAATTTTTTTACCTGATTTTCAGAAAGTGTAAGAAAAATAATGAACTCTGGACTAGAGTCTTTTGATATCCTTACAGCACTATTTTTTTTGCAATTACCTGTAGCCGTAGGGGAAGCAGCATTAAAACAGTGATTCCATGCAGCACTTAATATAAAACTACTTAATGCAGCAAGCTTTTCCTTAAAGTCAGCATTGTTCTATCATATTTACTTGGAAACAAGTATTATCCTCAGAAGAGACATCCAATTTTTATTAAAAGCTTTCTTTGCAGCTTTAGCTACTTTTCCTGTTTCCTGCTGAATCTCTTTTCCTCATTTTTTATTACTATGAAGTGGGGTTTAGCTTTCATTCTTTATTTTCTTTCAAGTTTTACCAAGTGAAACAAGGACAATTAAGAAGTATTTATCAGGTCTGCCAAGTAACACACTTTCAGCTGTAAGCAGACAGCCTATAATGAAATAAAAACACATTTTAGATGCTAACAATAATGCTTTGCATGTAAATAGACCATTGACAGACACAGATTAAATATGAGCATGTTAAAGATGTTAGGGTTTTCTAGAAGTGCAGAAACTACATACAACTAAGAAATATAAAAAAATACAATATAATAATGATAAAACCAGTAACTCCTAATAAACCTAAAATATCTGGGTAACCAAAAACATTTTCACTAGTGCCAACTATTTTTACAAATCAAGCTTTCTTTTGCTAAAGCACAACTAATTTTTCTCCTTTTTTAAAGTAAAAAGGAATAAATTATCATGAATAATGTTGAAAATAAAAAGGCTGAAAACATAGAAAAAAATTAAATGCAATGATTTATCACCAGCATTGTCTGGCTCCTCAGTTAAAAAAAGGTGCAAAGGATAGCAATTTCATAATAAGGTGTGGTAACCATCTCCGTCCAACACTGCTGACTAATAATTCACCAATTCCTCATTACTGTGAAGCAGTAAAGCAAGAATGAAGGTGAATATATGTGTTCCAGGATAATCTGCAGGATCCAATCTGGTCGGTCACTGGGACCAGAGATTTTGTCTTCCGAGCTTTTGGACTCATACTGGAGCCCATATTCAGGGAACTTTTCTCTAGATTCTCACTAATTAGATTAACTGATTTGTATTGACTAATTGATTAACTGATTTGTATGCTGCAACACACACCCACTGGGATAATTCTAGGCCAAATGAATATAGATATATAGGTAGGTATTGTGTCTTGGTTTGCAATCCAGTCCTCACAGCTTTATTCAGAAGCAAGTTCCGTGCAATACATTGGGACATACTTCCCGGTAGTTTCTTGGAAACTCTGTGAAACTCTTTTCTGAGTTCAAACATTATCTAAGGAAAAGACGAAGAACTGCTCCTTTGATACTTCTCTGATCTCCCTACTCCGAGAAACTTAGGAGTAATTGTTGTGTTTTTGTTTAGCTTTTCATGTATTAGAGTCAGATAAGCTGGATTTCATATGTCACATCAAGTCCCAAAGAACTTGGTTTGGTTCTGGCTTTATACCAAAACCAGCAATCTGCTTTTTTTATCACTGCTTCTTGTCATTGTGCAAAGTCAGCTCCTGCAATTTGCACTAAATCATAAACTATAGTTTAAAAAATGACAACCATGGTTGCAGTAAATCATAACAAGACGTGAATCACTACTAGTCATTCAAAAGGCCTTTCAGTGGTGAGTTGAAGTGTTATTCAACCATTTGGCAAAAAAATTATACCAACACCAGCAATCTGCTTTTTTATCATTGATTCTGATCCTGCTTCCAAGTCACTGGAATTAGTTAATTTCGTTTTACAGTGATAAGTTAAAAAAAAAGCCTAATAGATTTCACACCATGAAATGGATCTTGGACAGTGCTGGAATGAGGAAAACTTTACTATGACACCTGTATAACTACAATTCTCAGTGAGATGAAGGTAATGTCATAGGACATGGCACAAAAAAAGTATTGCTAAAGAATCTTCATGACATGATTAAAGGAAAGTGAGTAAAGACTCCATAGAATGAACCAACTGAAACTAAGGAAATACTCCAGACTTGCCAACTGAAATGCATCTGTTCCAGTCATAACGAAATCTGGATCTAAATGTCCAGTAGTTTTTAACTGTTTTTATGTTGCTAATGGTACAGCATGATCATTTGTCAGGATCCATTTACTGTATATCCTTAGCCATTTTGAAATATTTTAGAAATATAAAAATTTAACTGCAAATTTGGATGATGATCAAATAGTGTGTATGAGAGAGAAAGAGATAACAGAGATACAAATATACAAAAATCAGTTTTTCTTCTTCATCATCTTACCTCCCAAGTGAGGCGCAAACGACTGACAGGTGCATTGTTCAGTCCTATAACCACAGCATAGAATGTTAACATATCCTGATGCTGTTTACATCTACAGGGGGAAAATAAAAAGGTAGCTGAGAATCAAACCAACAAAATATTAAAACTAAGCAGTTTCAACTGATTTTACCATGCCTGCCCTTATTTTAATTTAGTCTGATATCAGTCAGTAAAATAGGAGAAGACATCTTGGATGCTATCATAGCCCCCTTGTACATATCACCTTACTACTTATATACATAAGACATAATGCCCCTTAAATCTGTGTTATCCTAATTGCAGTCCAACTTTCTGTCCTGTTTCACTCTCAAATGCTGTTGGAGGAAGAGAAGGAGGAGGAGATGAGGAGACAAAAATCTCAGAATTTTCCAGGAGACCATTGTACTGGTCAGGTAGCAAGGAAGGGAAAATAGTTTTTAGAAGTTTTTTTTTACAAAGTAATTTGTGGCCCAGAAAAAGGGGCAGCTGTGGAGTTCACTTGGGTTAAGATGATTCCTAAATACTGCAAGCAAATAAACACCTTCACCTTCTCTTGTCATGTTTCTGAGCCCAGGTAGGCTGCCAAGGCTCAAAGAGAAGCAGGAGGTGGCAAGTGAAATGAGAAGGGATGTGACTTCATCACCAGGAAAAATTGAACTGCCAAATTCAAATATATCTGCCTCCATAATGGTTGAGAGGCAGCTAAAGGGATGTCATAAAACACAACCTATACAAATGATTAGTTCTGTGATTAGCAGGATACTAAAAGTAAGTGTTAGCTAGGTAAATGATGAGAGAAAAGGCAACACTTGTCTTCCATGAAATCCATAGGACACAAACATTATTTAACCAAACCATAGCCATTGCAAATCCAGGAATTTAGAGCACTTCTCTAACCTGAATAATTTGTCCAAAATTTGACGCCCAGTGTGTTTCATAGCTGTGTTCAACCTCTTCCTGCTCCTCCAGGCACCAGGCCTTTCTGCTGCAAATCCCCTCATCTAATAAACAATCTGGGAAGGAAGCTTGAGCAAAGGCTCAGCTATTATTGGGTATTAAAGTCAACCAGGATGATGAAATGAGATTCAACCTTCCTAGCCATTAACCTTAAAGGAACCAACAGAGAGGGGAAGTAGACTGAACATGCACGGAAGAAGCAGAGAGGAACATAATGGTTGAACAGAGCAAGAAAGGAGAAAAATGGAAAGATAGAAAAAGCTAAGATTTCATAGTATATTCTGCAGATCTCTCAGAATTCCAATATTCTTTTTTACAGATTTCAAGACATTGGAATATATTCTTAAAGAACTGGAAGTTGGCAAAAGAGGATATGAACTGCCTGTACCTGCAGAGGAAGATGATTACCTTGTGAGACTTAATATACCCTCTCTTTGGGGCTGCTTGAAATTAAAAGAAACTTAATATTTTTAATTATCCCCTTTTGAATTTTAAACTATTTCCTTAACACAGCATGTTCTTCTAACCAGAGCAACCGTATGTGTATGTATATGTCAAAAAAAGTCCAGATGGCAGCCACAACTGTGCAATTAAACTCTGCCTGTTGTTTACTTGTATCATCCATGCAACACATATAAAAAGGGCTTGGAGCTTTGAACATTTGGAAAACATTAACAATCTCATGTCAGGTAACAGAAGGAGAACAATCATCATCAGTGACATTATGACTGTATTAAATGTAATCCCATTATGAAGAAAGGACCAAAATATGGCACTCACACAGCAGCAATCTTTATGAATTTCTTGAGCAAGTGGGCCCGCTTTCCTAAAGATTCACAGAGTAATACTTCAGTGGCCACCCAGTGCTGAACCTCACTGCAGCGTTGTAGCAGCAATTCCAGATTGGCAGTCTCCCGTCGGCCACGTTCACCATGGAACACATAATCCACAAATTCTAGCTATAAAGAATTTGAAAAGGAAAGAGAGTAAGCAATGGGCCTTCTGAGATCCAGACTGAAGGTTTCACCCTGCAATCCTGGTGCCAAACAACTCATATACATGAACTCCTTTCATTGATCAGTCTACGTCACACATAACAAGGAGAAAGGGGCAGAAACTGAACTGGAGAAAAGATAAGATTAAGTAAAGTTAAGTTGTAATATTGATGACTGCATAATCCTCTATACAGGCTGTCCTCCACTTACAACTGATTGTTTAGTGACTATTCAGTATTAAGAATTACAGAATTCCCAGCAGTATTTATGACCCAGTTCTAAAATTCCAATCCACAGTCACATGACTGCAGTTTGGGTGCTCAGCAACCAGCCCACATTTATGACCACTTGCAGCATCCCATGATCACTTGACTGCATTTTACAATGTTTTTGCTGATTTCCAGATTTCAGCAAAACCAGCCCATAGCAAACAATTAGTTCAATTAATGACCATGGCATTTGCTTAATGACCACAACATTCATTTAACCACTACAAAAAAACCACTAATGCAAAAAAAAGTAATAAAATCAAATATGTCACTCTTGTGCTGTTATTATTGTAACGAAGGCAAGTTAACTAGCACTTCAATGATGACTGGGTGATGTTGTATGATGCTTTAAATCTCTAGTAAAAAAAATAATCAATGTGTCAGAGAGCAAGCTCATCTTTTTCCAAAAATTCGGTCATGAGACTATCCTGCTATTCTGAAATGCAAGGTTTTCCATTTCTGAAAATTCATTAAAAAATCTAAGAATGGCAGATAGTATAGTTCTCCTTGCAAAGTTTGAATAGGCCTATTGAGAAACTCACTCTACTCAAAGAAAGCTAGCATCTCAAGGGGAACATTCAGTATAATATAGAATCACATATTAGCAAGAAAGTGAAGCATCTCTGAATGTGTATTCAGCTCTTGTTGTATGCTGAGATCATGATGTTCCAGGGAGTCAGTGTCCAAACATGTCTAGAAAAGATCAAGTTAGGAAGGTTATGTTTGGTTTGCTCACCTCATGGACACACCAGAACAGTTCCCAGTGGAAGGCTGTCAGGTGATTTGCTACATCCTCAGCTTCCATCCGATGGATTTCTGTGTCACCTGGTGACACTTGGATTTCCTCTGGCAGAGGAACCTGCAGAAAACGTCAAATCGATGGTTAATGTTACCAATATAAGATCTGGGTACGTATGCATATGAATGTGTATCTTTCTACCAACATATATAAGGGGAAGGGGAACGAGGGAGGAAGACATATTTACATATGTTGGAAAGATGTAGAGTAAAGATGAACTGTAATCATGAACACAGCAACTCCAACCACAAAGAGGTCAAAGAATCACAACGCAAAAGCCATGTTGACAAGTCAAGGAGAGCCATACCCAAGGAAATCCACTTACCAGGGATGGAAAAGTATCCTTTGTGCAGGCAAAAAGATGGCTGTTTATCCCCAAGGTAGTGAAAACACACTCTTCATTAGGCTGTAGCACAGATTTCTCTGAGATTAGGGGTGAAAGTGATTGAAAGTTACTGAATTACCTGGATTGGCATATAAATATCTCCCATAACATTTTCATTAAAAATGATTGTAGGTTCATGTTCACATTAAGTTAATAATCCTCTTTTCTACTCATCACCTCTCAAATGAATATTTTATGCTTCAACACATAGCTAGCCCACTTTTTTGAGACATCTAGCATCAGTGGAGTTCCTCACAGTGCAATCACTTCTGGAATGCCTGAGGGAAGACTTTCCAAAAAAGTCATTTGTCCTGTCTTGAGTATCTGAGCATCTTGGAGAGTTTAAATTGGCTGGATTTGGGACATCATTTATTAGTATTTTTTCATTATTTCATTTTTGACTTTGGATTTAAGAGTAGAGACTTTCCTAGTCTTTAAAACTAAACTCTAGGCACTAGGACTTTCACTCATTAACCCTCTCACAAAGCAAACAAAAGAACAACATACAACAGAATTATCTTCTATTTCAACTTACCTTATTGAATAATTAATTAATAATTATTCACGAATTCACTATTCTTTCACTTTTGCTGCACTTATGGATATTTCCTTTTATCTATGTGCCACTGTGTACTATGTGACCCTAGGCACTAGGTAGGTCTTCTCAGGCCTCATTCTGATGAAACAGCCCAAAAAACCCTAAATATACTTCATTTTGACCAGGTGGCAGTAAGATGTAATAGTAATTACAACCTGCTATGCTTTTCCATCTTTGACCTTTTATTTTCTGAAGTTTTTGAGTTTCAAGATTGAGGAAGGATAACTCAAACCACGATCACTCTTCCTGAGGGACAGATACCTCCTGATGATGCAACAGCTACCAGAATGAGAGCTTCCTCCCTTGTAGGCTGTTCATCAGAATATTGAAGTTTCTCAGTCACTGACGTGAGGATGTCCTGCACAGAGGCTGAGAGGCGGCTGCGGATGGTAACATAGGAATGGTCTGGCATATAGACTCTGCAGAAGACTAGAAAAAAGGGAAGACAACCAAGCTGCTGAAACCTGGAATAGAAAGGGACTTCAATGATGGCTTGAATCCTATCAATGTCTCTGAGACTCTGACCATAGTTGGGGAATGGCTGCGATCAAGCCAACATGTTGCATTTGGAAAAGCCTGTAATGTTGGTCCTGCAATGTGGAAATGATCAAGGAACTGTCAACACTGGTGGAATTCTGTTCCTTCTAGACAGATTTAGGAGTTTCTTGGATTCATCACTCATCTGGGAAACCAAATCTATGACAATGACAAGAATGCTGCTTACATCCCTCTCTTACCTCCTTAAATACAGACCTTGAGACATCACTCATGGCATCTCATGTTAAACTTCTATAATTTGGTTTGTGGTGAGACTCTGACATTTCAACTGGCAGAAAAGCCCAACTTCTGATGCACATGAATCCCTGGAATATACAGCATCAAGTGCCCCTGTTTGTTTCTGCCCCATTACTGTCTTACAAACTTAACTTGATGCTGCTGAATGATTACTGAGATACTTTTAATTTTTAAAATCTTCTGAATATCCCATATATGGGCTTAATTTTTAACTGAGCTTATTCCTATGGTATTATGCCAATGCTGGCCATACCTCCAAAATTTGACAACCTTAAGTAGGAATGCTACATTTCCCCCAAAATTATTGTACTTGTTTCTGCTTCATTTGGCACACTTTTTTCCTGCAAAGACAGAAGAACTGGAGCCAGTGAAAAAGGTGGCATTACTGTAGTGTTTCCAAACTTGGCAACTGTGTGGGCTTCAACCCTGAGAATTCCTCAAACAGCAAGATTGAAAAACTCTACATTAAACTAACCTGACTGCTTTTACTTTCTTTTTTTCCCTTCTCTAACCTCTTATTTTCTGAACTTTGAAAAGGCTGCAATAGAGAAGGCAGAAAAGAAGGCAGATGTCATGGTGACATTTTCCTTGGGAGACTGTTAAGTCCTGATTGGAAATGCACAAAATCTACCATAACAATAATTTTGAGAGAATGCCAAACCATATTTTAAATATTCCAAATTGATATTCTGATCTGGAAAAATTGTATGGCAAATCCTGTCTAATTTATTCAAGGGCTTGTGTGCATTTGTAATTTTTTGCCAATGGTTGAATGAAATTGTATCACTATCCTCCTTCAGTTCCTATAAACAAAACTTTAATTTTATTCTCTCTTCCACCCCCACCGCCAAGCATACTCTTTATTATTTACTTTCATCCGATCCACGGAAAGCAACCCGAGTTTGAAGACATGAATCAATGCGGCGAAAATGTCTGAACAAAGGCTTGACTTGCTTGCTGGGTGGTTCAGTTTCTTCAGTCATTCTGTAACCAGATGGCAAGATTTAAAAGCCAGAAGAGATGGTAACTACATTCTCCGCAATAGCTATGACTCACACAGTTCACTAAGCTACAAAGCATCCAATCACATTTTAACTTAGTATGTTATGCAAATTCAGCCAATACGACATGCACACCCCAACATGTGATTGAGTAAGCCAAAGCTAAGCTAACATTGAATAAGCATGGCACACAAATTCAGTCAATGGGATGAATAATACAGTTTGACTGACTGGCTCAGCCTATTATTGAACCTAAGTTATTAAGGTTTGAAAAGAATTATTCATGGTCAAGGGCCTTTCAGCACTTGTACATAATCATGCTGGGTAATATCTTTCTTCTGCCATGCTCTCATCTCAGTGCATCTTAACCCCAGTCCACAAGTGAGATAGGTTTAAACATTTTTAGCTGTACTGATATTTCTGAAATACCAACTACCTAATCAGGAGAACTTTAAAAGTGACAATCACCCATAATAGCAGGTAGCTTGTGTAGCTCCTACAGTAGAGGTGTTATCTGTAAATCCCTAGCAGCACCCTCATTATTCAAGCAATTCCATTCTGGACTAGTTGATTTCCAAATAATTTTCATGGGCAATCCCATGAAAGTGGATATCAAAAGTCTAGACAAGGTACAAAGGTAATAGAGCTTCTAGATCCAGATAAGATTGTAACTAACACACAAGATATAACTGTGCAAAGACCTTCCTAGCTACATCTTCCACCTGATCCTCAAATAAGAGGTGAGAATCCAGGAAGACCCCTATATAATGAATCACGTCAATCCAGGACAGTTCAACTCCATTTAGAATTTTTAAAAAATGGTACAAAAACGCTTCCATAACCACTGTTACTCTGTCTTACTTGGATTAAGCCCAAATGGGAACCAAAACTTTCCCATCCATGTTGCCATTTTTAACTTACTTGAGTTCCACTGTGTCCACAAGCTCATGTAACTTTAGGATTTCATCTTCCAGTTTGTGGTAGAGGGATGCATCCTTCATGATCAGCAAATACAGATCCTGAAAGAGAAAAGAAAGTTACTTGGGCTAAATAACATCAAACTGCCTAAGCAAAGGAATAGCAACTACTGCCCACCAGTATCTAGCCAGCCATGAAGACTTGCATCCTTAGACATATGAAATAATTAGAAAAACAAAGATTGGGATCTTGTAATTCAGGTATATTCGTTTTTTAATTAGTTCGCTCTCATGAAAGCAGGGAAAGAAAAGCTCTGTTATACCTTGATGACTTTGCCAGCCTTCTCTTCTTCTTGCAGAATTCCCTTGAACGTTTCAAGAAAGTGCAGTAAAATGATCAAAACTGCTCTTTTCCGGTGCACAGCCTCATCTTCTTTCCAGCTTGGTGGTGATGGGATTGCTGATGCCGTCATGAAGGTAGCAGAGGCAGGTTAAGGTAAACCCACAGCATGAAGTTTCAGGAAACAACTAACAATTAGAGGGGAAAAGGTATTCCAAATGACAGGTCTGGGAATGAAGTGGAATTAATCTGAGTCCAGATGGCAATAAGAAAAAACAAAGGAATTTTGCATTACTAGCCTGTTGATGTTAATTTAGTGTGTCATTTTATACTGTATATATTCCAAATAATCACAAAACTGGCATACAAAAGATTTAAAGTTCTGAATATTTTGAATTTAAAACTCTCCATTTCAGTTTAAAAAAATGTTCCAAATTTATCAGAATTGTATTGTGAGCATTCCATGTCCAGAAATGTCTCTGATAAATGGGAATGGAGGGTGGAATAGCTTCAGAATACTTCTGGAAAGGCATGAATATTTTATTTCAAACACTGAAGATAACAAATACTGAAGATGTTACCCAGTTGGGTAATGAAATGTCTGCAAGTAAAGAACCAAACTCAGAGAGCACCACATTTCAACCTTGAGCTACAAATATTGTCTTCTAAAGATTGAAATGACCGTCATTACCATCATTCACTGATTTCCTAAGAAGAAAACCTTATTGAATAGATTGAAAACTATATCTAAATACAAGCACAATTGAATTGTTTATGCTGATGACAGTCTCTTAAGGATAAGCTGCAGAGATGGATAAAAGGATATGTGTAATCCATATTTTACAAATCATGCAGTTAAAAGAACAAGAGGTACAACGTCATTGTATTAGAATTTTCCTGTTCTCCTTAAGCAACAGCCAATTAAAAAAGGGAGACAATAATACTGTATGATACAACCTTTTAGTGATTCACCAGCAGAATAAAGTTTTAAAGAGTAAATTGTCCCTTACAAAGTATTATTCCAATTTTTAAAGGCTATTTTTTAAAGATTTTTCAATAAGCTTCCTAGAGATCAACTGCCTTTTAAAAATGTTAATCAATCTTTTATGTAATTCATTTAGCATCATTTCTTTGGCAGCTTCTAGCCATATTCACCAAGGTCAAGGTCAAGAAATACAAAAATCATACAGCTGTGGGCAGTAGTTTCATATTTAATGACTCCAAATATTTCACCGGGTGCTGCTCACATATTTTCATAATGACTAGAAATATGCTTTTAAAATGAAAATTACAGCTGAAATTCTAAGGAAATTAACCAGTTATGCAACAGCACTCTGTAGAATAACTAAATACAAGAAGATCCAAGAATATGAAAACATGAAAAGTGAAATGGATTTCCCCCCAGTCCTTTTAAAGGGTCTTCTCCAAAAGTCTGCAGGAAGGATATTGTTGGTATAGCTGATGTAAGAACTGCTCTGTGGGCAAAAACAATGAGTGGATAAGAACAATATCATCTAGGAGGATATCTAAGAAAAGACAAAAAAAATGGGAAGAAAAAAAGAGATTATAATGCAGCCGAGCTCAGGAAACAAGGCACTACCAATGGTAAGGAACGTGGACAACTCTTTTCTTGTTTGGTTCAATAGGATGGGACACACAAGCAGCCTCGTGAATACTCTGTAAATGGCCAACTCAATTCCAACAAATCCTAATAGCCTTGTTGCAGTGCCCTGGCTGGCTGATTTTAGATAATTTGCTTATTCACTTTCTTCCAGAGTCAACACATTTTGTTTCAGAAGATAATATTTTATTAATAAATGAGCATCTGTACATACACAGCATGCATGTGATGGTGTGGCAAGAAACTCTGGCCTTGGAGAAAGGGGAGGAGCATGCTGCAGCAGTTCACGTCAACCGAGATATTGTATTGATCTTGGGTCTGTTAGTTGGTAGCCATTTCAAGAGAAATTACAAAACCCTGAAGTTTGGTCTTAAAGACCACTCTTCTATACACTTGTCTCTTCTCATCTATGCTTGCAATGTGGACAGAAAGTGTTACCACCTTCATATCAGTCTTTGTTGAATATGATAGCCCTCCAGGTAATTGAATTTCAGTTTTAAGAATTTTCTGGCCAGAATTTAAACTTGGAGAATATGCAGCAATGGTAAAATTAGCAATATATATACATAACAAAAAATTAATTAAATGTAAGCAAAAATGGCTTCTATATATACTGTATATCACACAGCAGGGCAAATACAAATACTTAAAGTGTGATTTCTAAAGTTTATAAATAATGTAAATGAGTTGGATTACAAAGAAGGGGAAATTAGAAGTAAAATACTTACTTATACTATTTTAGTAAGGTTTTTTTCTCTTTTTCTAGTTATTTTTTCTTTTTTTAACATTTACAAAATAACAATATAGTGGAGATTTCAAAGATTTATATTTTCCTTTTGACCCATAAAAATAACTCAGTGTACTTTGTCTATTATGGTTAATATTTTATTAATATTATACTGCATATTAGTTGTATAACATTCATTTAACAATGTAGCTTTTGAAATTATATCTTTGATGTAAATAATTTTTTTAAAAAATAAAAACAATTCCCCAGACAGAATGGCCATTGCTGAGACTTGCAGTTCACATCTAAATCAGGGGTGTCCAATCTTGACAACTTTAAGACGTTTGGACTTCAACTCCCAGAATTCCCCAACTAGTGGTAGAACTGAGAGTTGAAGTCCAGAGGCCTTAAAGTTATCAAGGTTGGATACCTGATCTAAAAGGCTCTGGTTTGGGAGTTACTACCTCATGTCATCATAATTAGGGCATATTCTAGTGATTTGTGTTATGATTTTTTTTAAAGAAGTGTCTCTGAGCATGTATAAAGAATAGTTGTACAATGTTAATCAAGGAGAGAAGCAACCTAGAACTAAGGAGAAACTTCCTGACAGTTAGAACAATTAACCAATGGAACAACCTGCCTCCAGAAGCGGTGAATGCTCCAACACTGGAAGTTTTTAAGAAGAGACTGGACAGGGTTTCCTGCCTGAGCAGGGGGTTGGACTCAATGACCTCCAAGGTCCCTGCCAACTTTATTATTATTATTATTATTATTATTATTATTATTATTATTATTATTATTATTATTATTATTATTATTATTATTATTATTATTATTATTATTAGTTATTGAATAAAAATCTTTAATTTAGCTTCCAGAGAGAGACATTTTGACGTAGTGATTAAGGCTTTAAGCTAGAAAACAGGAAATCATGAGTTCGAATCCTACCTTAGACACAAAGTTGGATAACCCTAATCCTAACTCTAACCCCAACCCTCTCTCAGGCCTGGGAAGGAGACAATGGCAAACCACTTCTGAAAGACCTTGCCAAAAAACCCTGCAGGGACTAGTGCAGGCAGTTGCCAGGAGTCAACATGACCTGAAGCCACAAAAAGAAGAAATCCTAGCTTCCACCTATTCCCCATGAAAAATAAAAGGTCATAGGTCAAAAATACAGATGAAACCCCAAATTCAACCCTAATTCTCTCAAATTTTCTTTGGCATTTATTCTCCTTGTTCACAGAGACTGCTTTTTCATATTATTGTCTATTAATGAACAAAGGATAATGGCTCACTTTACCTTTCTTAGGAAAATAGAGAAAAACAGAATTCAGATCAAACCTTAACACATTTGATTTTGATTTTGATTTGATTTTATTAGATTTCTACCCCGCCCTTCTCCTTGCGGACTCAGGGCGGCTTACAGCCCGTTAAAAACAAGTAAACAAATACAAAAAACATACCACATTTTAAAATCAATTAAAATAAAATATTGCAATAGGCCAATTAGTATCCTTTAAAACCAATAGAAAACTAATTAAAAGTAAT
>NW_015386388.1:3841803-3879386 GCF_001527695.2 Protobothrops mucrosquamatus | reverse complement strand
TACCTCCCACTCCCAACTCCACCAGGCGCCGCAGCATGATACCGTGGTCAACGGTATCAAAAGCCGCTGAGAGGTCCAGAAGCACTAGGACAGAGGAATAACCCCTGTCCCGGGCCCTCCAGAGATCATTAACCAGTGTGACCAATGCCGTTTCCGTGCTGTACCCAGGCCTGAAGCCCGACTGAGACGGGTCTAGATAGATACATTACACTGCATCTGTCAAATGGGGGAGGAGGTGTGATTCCAGTATACCAGTATACCAACTATGTTTCATCTGCTGTTTACTTTGTTTTGCTAATGATTTTATGCAGGATGAATTTTGGTTTTTAAAATTATTTTTATTCTATTGTGGACCATATCAGGAGAATATATGCTGAGGCAGGGACTCTAAATAAATCCAGCGGTAAATAAAATTAATACTTCAGCCACAGTCATTGCAGCATCCTTCAGTTCAATTCACATGGTCTTTGTCCAGAACTACATCCTAAATTGAGGCAATCTGGATTTTTCTAGTTGATGAAGGCTGTATCTTAGGCTACCACAAACTCAGTTCAAAAACATTTTTCCTCGTTGCCTGACAACATGCACACACGGCAGCTAATGAGGTCTGCACGATGGGTGAACATTGACATTATATGTATTTTAAGCCTCTAAAAATTAGAAATTTGCTTTTTTATCACTCTTATCGTGGCGTTAACATTTCTTGTGTCACTTTCTTCTGAAAATACTTCACTCCCTACCTGCTTTCACTTTATTGGGAGCAAGGGCACAGATGTTAAACCAGTATGTATGTTAGTCTGTATTCTCCATTTAATGCATTTCTAAAAATGTGTTGGTA
Organism: Protobothrops mucrosquamatus; assembly: GCF_001527695.2. Lineage (NCBI taxonomy): Eukaryota > Metazoa > Chordata > Lepidosauria > Squamata > Viperidae > Protobothrops > Protobothrops mucrosquamatus. The sequence goes on along the minus strand of NW_015386388.1, from coordinate 3,878,548 downwards.
CCCAAATGATGAAGTAATAGTAGTACAAATAAGACCTGTGGGCGTCTTTGAAGTATTAAACAGTCTTGGAATGGGATGAGATGATCTGGCTTAGAAAAGTGCAAGGAAGAGAAGATAATGAGTCCTTTGTCAGCACTAAATGTGTAATTCTGATGCATACTCACCCCGTGAGGGTGCTATTTGCATCAAGTGCAAAGGACCTGTAGGGTCAGGGGGTGGTTTCTTTCCAAAGCAAATACAAGCATTCCTTGACTTATAACATAACTGAGCCCATAATTTAGTCATAAATTGTGACCATTGTAAAGCAGATCACCACGTGACCAGACCTTATCTAATAACTTTTTTTGCAGCAGTTGTTAAGCAGCTATGGTGGTTGTAAAACAAACATTGAGGTTATTAAGCGAACCACTGTTCACCATGGGACAGTTGCAGTAAATTGCAGTCACTTGATTATGGGACACTGCAAATGCCCATAAATGCAGTTTGGCTGCCAAGCACCCAGAATGCAGTCACGTGTCCACTGGAGGGGAGCATACATCAGAACTCGAAACGGTTGTAAATAGCTTTTTAGGGGTCCATTGTAACTTTGAATGATTGCTAAGCAACTGGTCATAAGTTGAGGACTATCTGGAGCAGCTAGAATGATCGGCATAGAAAATCCAGTTGGGTGCGAAATAGTTAAATCCATTCTCATCTGCAATTTGAAATAGCTGCTATTTCTTTTAAGAAAAACAACCATGTCAATATTAATTTTCTGTAATTATAGCCATGTTTATTTTGAAGCCGCAATGTAACTTAATGGAACCAAAATCTGTCATATGTTGATTGATCTCACAGAAAACATATTGCTGAGATATTTAATTAATATATTTTCTGGGATTGCTTAATATAGTGAAGGACCAAATTCGTGTTCACACAATATGCCAAAATACCCACAGAGAGAGACACAATCAAGGTTAAAATTAAGCAAGCTTATCATGTTTTATAAAATATCTTTAGCTGCTCTCTCCACGTTATTCATAATTTTATAAAATTCAATCTTTTCCCCTGGCTCCTTCTCTTACTGCTCTGTTATCTGTCTAAAATTAACAGACAGATAACTGTTTACAGTTACAAAGAAGCATGATTTTATCTATTTTCTGCAAATAGACCAAGGTGATATCAGAAATAGTCCTGAAGCAAGTATCAGAATGAATATATTTTCAAGGATCAAAGTTCATACACCCTAAATACACCTTAGAGTTTCAACATTTATCCATATACTGCAACATTTCCTTTCAACATCACAGCACTCCACCCAGCTCAGTCCAAAGGTACTTAACTGGCATGGGGATGATAAACAAACATTGCTAAAATATAAAAAGGACGGTCTTTCCTTAAAATGCCAGAATGTAAGGAAGGCATGTAGCTCAAAATCTATGACCTCTCAATTTTAGACCTATTCCATAAGATCTGCTATTACTATGTACTCGAGTACTATTAATTTTAGTATTTTAAACAAATGGAACCTGTACCAAAAACGTTGCAATCTGCTCCTCCCATTTTTTTTCTTTCTCCAAAGAGTCAGCTTGTTCTTCTGCTCTTTTGGGGGTTCCTTGTCTACTGGGCCTTTCCCCCCAAATCAAATATTTTTGCTCCTTTTGCAAGACAGTATGCTTTACCCATCCCTCCTCCCCATCCAGGTCTTCCTCTTGTATACCAACAAAGTAGTGCTTGGATTCACAATTCGGGAATGAAATCACTTTCAGGGTTTATCTTCATTTTCTGCTTTTTGCAGCATGAAGAACATTTTTCAGGGACTTGTCCTGGCACACTGGAAAGAGTGTACAACCATTAAAAAATTAAGGTTAAATAAATAATGAAAACAGATGCCCAAATTCTCAAGTCTGGTCCACCACTCATTCAGGGAGAATATGTAGAAGCTGATTTTTCTCCTGGTTGCTGATAATGGATGGGAGAAGAAAGAATGACTGATAATCTATTCATCGCTGCCCTGAAGCTACCCTTCATTACTGGGAAGAGGGCAGTACTAGTGGAAGGGCAGTAGTATTATTCACCTTGTGGCTAAGGTTTTAATGATAACTGTGGTGGCAGCACAGTTTTTGTAGAATTGTTTTTGTGTCTGTCTGTGTGTGATTTAAGGATGGGAGAAAAGCCCACTAAGGGGGCTTAGTGAGGAAGAGCTCTTAATATTCTGCATATGAGAGCCGGTTTGGTATGATGGCCTAGAAACTAGAAGACCATGAGTTCTAGTCCTACCTTAGGCATGAAACCCAGCTGGGTGGCTTTCAGCAAGTCACTCTCTCGACCCAACCCACCTCACAGGGTTATTGTGATGGGGAAAATAGAAAGAGGAAGAAATATTAGGTATGTTTGCCACCTTCAGTTACTTATAAATGAAGAAGGGATGAAAAATCTAAAAGAAGTAATTAATTAATTATGCTTGTGAGACAGATGTAACACCATTTAGAGACTGTGTAGCTAAAATGCCTAATAAATTTGAACTGTTAATCTAAAAGCCAATATAGATCTAACATGAGATGCATCAAATATAATTTTCTACAGATTGGGCGGGGGAAGAGACTGCTTTATTTTAAAGGAGTTCTAGAATAATTTAACTTTGATCAGAACAGCAGGGGAGGACAAGAAGCTGCATTATTCCTTGTGATGAAAGGAAAACAGCTGGGAGGAGAAGGGTTTCACTGTGGAAAACAGCTTGTTAGAAAGTTTCTGCCATTATAGGGCAAAAGCAGCTTGGGAGAATAATAGGAGAGAATAATTGTGACAAAGGAAACAGTCCCCAGAAAAAGGATTGGGAGAATAAAATGTCTTCCCTCTGCTACATTTTAATTTTAGAGCCCTTCATAATTGCATGCAAATAAGAAAAAGAATTAAGAATATTGAGAAATCCACCTTGCCTCCAACATCACGTTTCGTTTGATGTTCAGCCAACAAAGAACAAATCATTTTAGTGTATAAATAACATTAGTGCCCAAAGCTTCATAAGCATCCATCCCTTAAACTTTTCAATTAACATTAAGCCAGCACTTCACTTCCATAAGATTAGGGGTTGAAAGCAGTCTCTGTCTCTGCATTTTGCTTCCTTTCAACACCTAGCAGATTTTTGAGGAAGGAGAGAGAGGAAATTCATTTGAAAATGAAGCTCCATTCATAACTAATGGATTTATGTTACAGAAAGAAGCAACAGGCTCTTACTATTTCCTCTTTAAGCAAGGAATATAATTTTGGGCACAGTCAGGGGACTCACATATGTCTAGGGATGGTGGTCAGAATTGACCCCCCCCCTTCAAAAACAACCAGATGGCCTCACAAGGACCTAGGCTCTTAGGTTGCCCACTTTTCTCTTTAAAATTCTGAGAAAATACATAATAATTGAAATATCTGAGCTATTATACCTGTAGTGCAGTGGTGGCGAACCTATGGCACGGGTGCCAGAAGCGGCACTCAGAGCCCTCTCTGTGGGCACGCACGCCTTCACCCCAGTCCTGGGCCTTCAGCTGGGTTTCATAAACCTTTTCACTTTAGATCTCCACCGCCGTGTACAAAAAAAAAGGTTCAATTAATCAGTCAATTTCAACTTCTCGCAGAAAAAAAAAAAGATCTTGCAAAGTTGGAATTGATTGATTGAACTTTTTAGTCCCACCCAGTCTGCCGTTACCACCGCAGCCACGCCCACCATGTGGGCCATGCCCACCCAATGGGCCACACCCACCCGGCACCCGACGATGCATAAGTGGGTTTTGGGTTGCAGTTTGGGCACTCGGTCTCTAAAAGGTTCGCCATCACTGCTGTAGTGCAAAAATCCATACTGTCAGATGTCTGAAACATAGAAAGATAAAAAATTGATGGCAGAAAAAGATCTGGTAATCCACTGAATCTATCCTTTGAGCTTTTGTTTGTTTTTCTTTTCATTAATTAATAAATTAAGTATTATTTACTATTATTATTATTATTATTATTATTATTATTATTTATTATTGTGGATCATCACACAGTCAGCCAGCTGTTCATACTGGATTTGGCATTTTGTCTACCTATCGAGTCCTTACCAAGGACCTGGGATAGGCAGACGTGGATGTTTGATGGTATTACAGATATCGTCGCAGGATGGAAGCAGTTCCTAGTAAGGCCGCCTTTTGCAATTGACTAATGGCGAATTTGTCAATGCCAATGGTGTTCAAGTGGTGCTCCAGTTGTTTTGGGATTGCACCCAAGGCACCTATTACTATTGGTACTACCCTTGCTTGCTTTTGCCACAGTCTTTCTATTTCTATGTTTAGGTCTTTGTATTTTGTTATCTTCTCCAGTTCTTTCTTGTCTATTCTGCTGTCTCCAGGCACTGCCACGTCCACTATCCAGACTTTTTTGTCTTTCTTATCAACAATTGTTAAATCCGGGGTGTTATGTTGCAGGTGCTTGTCTGTTTGAATTCTGAAGTCCCAGAGCAGTTTAATTTTATCATTTCCTATGACTTTCTCTATTTTATGATTCCCACCAGTTCTTGCTTACAGGCAAATGATATTTCTTGCAGATCTTCCAATGCACCATTGTTGTTACTTTGCCGCTGCTTGTAGTCAGTCTGTAGTCAATTGCTGCTGCTGCTGCTGCTGTTGTTGTTGTTGTTGTTGTTGTTGTTATTATTATTATTATTATTATTATTATTAATTATTGAAATAGTTTTTGCCACTTATTGGTCATTTGGATTTCTGCAACCCAGATATGGATTTTTAGGAACATACAATACCTGACCACTTAAACAGGTTTTCCCTAATAAAAATGCCTGCTACATTGATTTTTTTTTAAGGTACTATCATATATACCAATCCTTTTCAATTTACAAAATTCCCAAATAGTTGTGTTAGAGTTCCTAATCCTGCTACAGGGGATCTTTATGGGATTCATCTGAAATTGAAATTCAATGCAAGCAAAATACTCTGCTCTTATGCCATTATCTGGTTTTACAGAATTACAGAATGGAAGGGACCTTGGAGGTCTTCTAGTCCAACCCCCTGCCCAATGCAGGAGACCCTATACCATTCCGGACAAATGGCTGACCAATCTTTTCTGAAATATCTCCAGTGAACAAAGAGAGAAAAAGAAAAGTTCTCAGCACAGGAGTACACTCTATGCATGTTCTCCCAACAACTCCTTATAGGACACCTGTTAAACTCTGAGTGAAACCTGCTTCCTATTACAAAAACAAAGCACAGGTATTTGCCCCATTCTGTCTTCCTCTCCCCTACACTGCAGCACACTGTACAAGTGTGTGAACTCCTTGCCTTCTTGCCAAATTTACTGCAGCTCTTTCAGCAAGAAAATCCTATTGGATTCAGTTCAGTGTCTTGGGGGTGGGGAGAGAAAGGAGGCTAGCATGTTAATCCCTTGCATCAGCCAGACATCAAAAGAGAAAAGGGATCCTCACAGCAGGTTCCCAGACAATCAAAACTATTATGACCACGAGGAGAGAGAAAACAAGCCGTAGTTAATTAGCTACCTTTGTATTAGGCATTTCCAAGCAACAAGGTTATAATCCAAGGCTGACATTCCTCTATAAACCATTAAAAAGCACCCTAGCAGAATGCCTGAGGGTGATTAATCAGTGTGCTAAGTAAATCACAATAGGCTGCCAGAGAAATTTTCTACCCCCTTATACCCTCATCCCCATCCCACTACACCCTAATTATTTGTGGCACCTATCTGTTATTGACCCTTTTTGAATCTGTCCAAGGGTTTAGCAGGTGTTTATCTCTATAAAAGACCAATTTGGTTTCAGACCAAATGGGTAAAGGCAAGTTGCAGGACAAACTCAGGAAGATATATCCAATGTTGTGCCCTTGAGAATCACATGGCCTGAAAATCTCCGGAATTCTCAGCCAGCATAGCTAAAGGAATTGTAGGTAGATTTGGGACCATCAAGAAGATCGTTTTTAACACACTAGTGCGTATTATGACCATTGCAGCATTCTCATGGTCACATACTTATTATTTGGGTGCTTAGAGACTGGCATGTACCGTATTTATTTTATTTTTTATTTATTAAATGTATGTTCCTCTCACCTCACTATTGCAGCGACTCTAGGTGACTTACAAAATGATTAAAAAGGTAATAAAGATAATGCAAAACAATTAAAATTAAGAAAATTACATAAGAAAGTAAAAACCAAGGGGACAGGTGATGTACAGGTGGGGATCTTCTCTCTATCCTGTCAGTCTCCCCCAGCATGGCATGCCCCTATCAGAACCCCAGGCCAGCCAGCAGAGCCAAGTTTTAAGATTCTCCCAGAAGAGCAGGAGCGCGGGTGCCAACTTCACTTCCAGCGGGAGAATATTTGAGAGGGCAAGGGCCAAAGCAAAATAGGCTCTTCTCCTGGATCCCTGCCAGCCCAAATTCTTTGGCAGACCAGATACAAAGTAGGCCTCTTTCACTGGAGCGAGTGGACATTTGCAGCATCCTGGAGTTACGTGATCATCATTTGCGATCTTCCCCGGGGGGGGGGAGGGAGAGGAGTTCCAACAAGCAAGGTCAGATTTGCTCAACGATCATATGATTTGTTCAACAACTGCAGCAAAAAGATAATAAAATTGGGCATGGTTGTAGGATGACTCACTTAACAACTACCTCACTTAGCAGAGAGGGCTCTGGTCCCACTGTGGTTGTAAATCAAGGATCACCTGTCCTCCAATGCAGGCTTTTGAGCCTTTCAAACTCCATTGTCTAAAATAAATTCTAGACTAGAGGGCCTTTTCCCCAATCAAACAGAACTCTTTTGTCTTAATTCTGAGAACCGTATCAGGAAGGGATCGATTGAAAAAAGCACAACTCTACACATTCACAAATCATTTCAGAATGAAAAAGTGCATCTAGCAAGTTCAGTAAAGAGGAATTATTACATATCACCTGCAGATGTAGAAGGCTGCTTCATATGGATTCAAGCTTCTGGATTGGTACATTGATTACACACACACACACAATGAACCAAAATAATTTCCCAAAAATAAAAGACCCACATTCTGCAGCATTCACAGAGATGTATGATGGGGATGGCCATGTTAAAAACTGGAGTTTCTTAGAATATCGGAATGTTTAATTTTCCTTGGAGCAAAGTTTTCAGTATCAGAAAATGGACTATATTTTAGCTATTTCTTCTTTGCTCTATATCTCTGTATGTAAGTAAGCACTTTTTTGTTTGTAAATTGCAAAGCTGAGAACTATGAAAATTAAAAATAATAAGCTACAAAATGTGTGATACTATTAATTTTTGCTAAATGAGCTTGTGAATGCCCTATAGGAGTACATTATAAAGCGCAGACTCTGTATGTGGTTGCAAAGGATTAAGTAAAAAAGTGTCATGAGTACATTTTCTGCCAATTAATAAAAACTGTGCAGCCTTGAACATAACGACCCAACTGCATTTTGCTAGAGGGTTCTCTTGACACTTGCACATGGATCGACTAGAGACATACCAATATGCTCAAATAATAATCTCATTTTTCCACAGTTCTGGGAGGGATCCAGGATCTTCCTTAGGAACGACACAAAGCTTCAGGCAGAGATGCTGGCCACAGCTCAACACCATTCATCCAACAGTGCTCATCACAGACCGCAATCTAGCACTTTTGCCAAGCTGGCTCCCTGCCTGCAATTGAGCTAAGCCTTAATTAATTGGAAAGGGAAAATGGGCCATAGGGAGTAACACTGAGTAATATATATCCCTTCTTGCACCAAGCAGCACCCCAGAAAAAGAAAAGACCAAGCAAGGCAAAAATAGAGGCCAAACTGGGAAAATTCTGATTAGTGCCGGAAGAAAGTATGTATTCTCATTGATAACCGGCTCTATCAGTTTCACCTAAGCACCTGCTTAGCAATCATATTGGCTGGATTTATAAATCACAGTAAGCCACAGTGTGAGCTTATTTGCAATCTCTGTGATTTTAAAGCTGTGGGTGTGATTGAATGTAATGCACAAATCAGACTTCTATGACTTGTTCAATAAAACATGACTAGACAAACTAAAGTTTAGGGTGGTGCATGAACCAGCTCGATGATGGCAAAAAGAACTGGTTCCTGTTCCTGTTTTGCCTGCTACTTGTGATAAAATCTCATTGCAAAAAAGCTTTGCTCACTACAGGAATTACAGAATATATTCAAAGATATATTGATTACTGTTATACCAATGACAGATAAATTTGCACAGGCAGTTCCTGCAAACTTTTTTTGTTAGTTAACAATTCAGTGACATCACTATTCTACAGATATACCATGTAGAATGCATTGAAGATATCCTTTGTGATTATGGCATCGGTACATGTGTATAAACCATATGTGGGAATGACTTTGGGTCGTTCCTTGGATCAGACCACTGTTTACGTAGTCATTCTTCCTCCAAGGTCATTCCTATGTGCCATTACAATATGCACACTGCTGGGCAAAAAACTTTGGTAGGCAAAAACCTTTTTGCAAGCAAAAAACCAGCAAGAGCCGAAGAACCTTCATCTTACAAATAATATTCAAACTTTTTTTTAAAAAAAAAGATGGACATTTCCTTACAAATTCCCAGCTCTTAAAATAATTTCTTATGTCGATCACTGTTTAAGAAGAGCTTTTTCTAATGCTAAGCGATTCTGCTATAGCCTTGGCAATAAGGGTGATTGATTGGATCACACCAGCAGATTCAGAGATGAGGACAGAAGCTACCACTCAGAACAGAGACTGATTGAAGTAACCAAGGCCAGAACAGTGAGTCATGCAAGAGTATCTACCAAAAGAGAAATTCTTAAGTTCTCACAGGAACCTTTTATTCTCTTGAACAATGTGTTAGCAGCTGCTATTAATACACTTTAGGAAAAAGCCAGACCATTATCTGTTTAATAACTGTCTTGGAGACAGTGACCTGCTTCATACACCATGTAAGCTATATGGTTTGTACCATGTTCACTAAATGCAAAGACCATACTTTATACTTAACCACAATGTAGCTAATTCAAGTTCAAGTTTTGTGAAACCATCTTTTATGGGTTTCAATATATAAGATAGACTTAGTGTCATCCAGTTGTGGTTTTGATCCATAAATCATGGTTAACTCAGCGAAAAGCTAGATGCAAGACATAATTTTATTCATCTTTTTTTCTTTTTTTAAATAAAGAGACAGAAAACTTATTATGCTAAACGATAAACCCAAGGTCTCAAACTGGAATCATTGCAAGGACTACACCAAGAATAAGCCAAGAGCCATGTGTGTGCAAGAGTGAAGCAACATGGTGACAACTGCACGGAGATGATGAAGAGATTATATTGATGCTGCAGTTGGGTAGCTAGTAGATGGCTCTTGCATGGAGAGTGTCTAGGAACAGTGAAAAAGTTCCCAACCTTATTCCTACCTAATGGTCACTGGCTATTTTCCTGCTCTGAGGTTATAGATCTCTATATGGGACCACCCCTCCACCTGATATTCTTTTTCCAATGCATTTCCTTAGAAGGGAAAAAAACCTATACCTAGTACAGAGGTGTCAAACTGCCGGCCCACGGGCCAGATGCATCATGGTAAAACCGTGCCCACCCCATTGCTGGCAATGGAAAAAAAGTCGCGATACGTCGCAACACGTCACGTGATGTTGTGAGTTTTACACCCCCGACCTAGTACAACCAGAAAATTTGGCATATATAAGGATTTGTGATAGAAAAAAAGAAGGAAGAAAAATTGCAGATGATGGGGTTATTTTAAAAAAAGCCCCTAGAAATCAGGAAAGGAGCAGATGAGTGAACAGGAAAGAGGTGGAATATGCAATAATCTGGTGTCATGATCAGACCCACAAGAGCAAGGCTAGCAGTCACGGTGACCTTGGACACCCTTACATCATTCTATCAGCAGTAGCACATCTGTGAACTTTGACACCAAGGAAGGAGAATGCTTAGGCACTGGCCAGAAGGCAGATGAGCAGGCAGGCTGATTGGTTTTTGCTGCGGCCACAGAGGTAACTGCAAAGGCTCAGAAGAGATGTAGGTTTTATGGCAGCCTATATTAAGAAGGCAGCAGGAGAAGCACCACTGTTGAGCTCTTGATAACAGAAAACAAGATTCCAACAAAGGCTTCTATACAGTAATGAGATTCATTAGAAGAGAAAAGGGATTAGGTTCCAGAAATCTCAGTGACTAAATACTTTCACCTTCAGAACTCAGTTTCTCTCAGAGTAGTTAGAGTGGCACTTTTTTAAATTCTCTGGCTAATTCTGTTTGATGACAGGAGAGCTAGCTGTCACTTCCATAATGGGCGGAGTTTGCTTGCTTTGTTTTCCAAATCCTCTTTCCAAGGTTTTGAAAAGACCCAAAATCAGAAGAGCAGGAACTGCTCTGGCTGGAGAGAAGACGGCAAGCAAATCCAAATCCCTTTCTCTGGGACATCCTGGAAGAGCAAGGAAGCAAGGAAGTTTAGACCAGAGCTAGGATCTGGTCTTCTCACCCTGGCTCGTCCTTGCATTTCTTCAGAGCAAGGAAGAGGGGTGGCAGTGGGATCAGTCCTGGCCTTGCCTGTTTTAGTGCCTTGAGGTGGAGTGCCATAACCAGACACCCTGTACCACTCTTCAATTTCTTGCCAACTTAAAACTTTTCAAACTGCTGCCCTCCTTCTGTGAATGAAGTACAGCCATACTGAAAGAGCTAGAGGGCTGTAGTCAAACATAGCCCAAACCTTAGAGAAAACATTCCATAAAGCATATTTTCCAGTGATTAGGCCCAAAGCCATATCAGCAATAAATGCTTAATCAGTTGTTTAATCTGATAGCAACTCCCTTACTCTGACAGACATTCCTATTCTGATCTTCTGCAGGGAATTCATCTTGGTCAATTTACTAACTGGCTAGTAATTACCTAGTAAGTTAGCCAGCGCAGAAAGAAAGTATGATATTGTTGGCCAAGGTTTATTATAGCGGGGTGAGGTTTGGAATGCAGGCAAAAGTGAAGGATCATACAGGCCTATCGGCCATACCTAAAAGGGGAAACTTTTTCTATCTGTGATAAGAGTAGGGTAGGAGCATTAGGAATCAGACTGATAAAGCTTCCTGAGAGAAAAGGTGTAAAAACTAGGAACACAGATTTACTAGCACTCGTTGTGAGAATTGTGAGAACACAGACATTGTTTTTTAACTGGACTGGATTGTCTGCACACATGAACCTTAAAGGAAGCAAATAAAACCTAAAATGCACATACCTGCACAATGTCAAAAATGATATGTATTTTACACTGGTTCTGTAACCATGTTAGATCCTTTTCTTGCTTGACCAACTGATAGTTGCTGAGAAATGGAGAAAATTACCAAGATAGCTTATTTATAAGTGTCCTTACAGATAAAATGGGGGCGCAGCCTTGCTCTTTTTCTTAACCAGCTCTCCAGTTAAGGAGGCCTATACTGCACTTGAAGCACAAGCAGCCTTAAAAAAAAACACCCTTTGGCTCTTAGGGGGTGTTTCATATGTATTCTAGCTAGCAGGGCACCAATAGCAGAATGCAGATCTTTCCCCACTATTGGAAAATAAATGCCCTTGCATGGACTTATCTTTTGCAAATCCTGATTAGAAGGAAAGAAATCAAAGTAGTAACTTTATATAAGTTGGGGTTTTTCTTTCTTCAGTTATGTTAGGCATACAGCTAGTCCTTGATTTAAAACCACAATGGAGACAGAATTTCCATTGTTAAGCAAGACAGCTATTAAGTCAGTCGCACTGATTTTACGTCCTTTTTTGCCATAGACATTAAATGAATCACATGGTTGTTAAGCTAATCTGGTTTCCCCCGTTGACTTCGCTTGTTGTGACCTTGCTGGGAAGGTCACAAACAAAGACAGGATGACCTTGGAATGCTGCACCCTTAAAATGCAAACTGGTTGCCAAGTGGTTGAATTTTGATTGTGTGGCTGTGGGGATGTTATGACAGTCATAAGTGTTGGACCAGTCGTAAGTAACTTTTTTCAGTGCCCCTGTATCTTCAAACATTCCTTAAAACAAATGATTGTAAATCAAGATCTATCTGTGTTATTAAGGCTTACACTATATTTTACACACATTTGCTGCTGCTTCCCCAATTTGGAATTTTTCCAGATGCATTGGACATTGTAGCCACTGTAGAAGGTTGAAATTCCATAAACTGAAATCCAATACATATGGAGAACATGAATTGGGGAAAACTATTTTGCTTCTTCAAAAAGAGGCAAAAGGCAACAGGTAATTTCAGTTGGAGAAGTTCCAGGGACATAAGATATGTGATGGCTCATATGTCATGATGATATCATTGTGCACATGACATGAATTATTTCATTGGCAATGCAATTTGATTTGTGAGTTGTCGCCATTGTTCTCCCACTCATCTCCATGGGCAGGAAAGAAGAGCGGAGAGGAGAGGAGGGGAGGGGAGGGAAAAGTTACTTATGGTCCTCTGGAACTGTATTATCCACTCTTGCTTTAAAATTGTGTCAATTACTAAAATTACTATTCTAGCACCTTGCTTTATGTCTCTAAACCATGGAGGAAATATTTATATCTGGAGAGTGCAGAGTGCATCTTTTTCTGCCATTTTCTTTTCCTCCACACTGCTGGGCAAAGGATAAGACAATCTGAGCAGACCAATTAGAAACACCTTTTGGAATTAGTCCACAGGATGCTTTCTCTGCATTAAAAATTGGGAGATTTTCATGCATCATCAGGATAATGTTCCATCCAATTTGGTCCTGACAGTATTAATGATTTGCTTTGTGTCCAGGTTTATCTGGAACAAATGCACTTTTCTCATGGTATTGAAAATCAGAATTTCAAATATGTGACCTCTTTGTTACTTAACAGACTTGCATTTTGTGCTCTGATAGCAAAACTGGAAGACAGAGACATCTGTGATCTGCTACTCAATATTCTCCTCATTGGCTCCAAAGGACAGCAAGAGTCAGGGAGATCTTGAGTTTAACTTACATCAGATGCAAATGTTAAGTATAAGGAATTGGAACAAAATCCAAATTAAAATTTGGCCCTTTAGCCTACTGCTATGCAAAAAGTATAATTCAAACAAATGCAGCAATAAGAATTCCTATCTTTTTTAAAAAAGTAATAAACGTATACTCAGGTTTTTGGACATGTGCATATTCCACAGCCCAGGTGCTGCTGCACCTAAGCTTACCAAGGAGTGCAGAGCTGCTATTAAATACCTATGACTTTTACAGAGGAATATGATACAAGTATAACTTTACTATGGGGCCATAAGCTGCAGATCTGCCTAGACATTTTCCATGGGCTATTTCACTGCTATTCCTTGGTGGGAGGCAAATTTGTTTGGAGCTAGGAGGACCAACGCCCCAAAGACCCACTTCCCTTCTTTCTCTGCCCTCGCTTTGCTTGCCCTTTGTACAAAAGCAGCTTCTTTGCTGCACATTTCTCCAAACCTGCAGAGATGTCAGAGACCTGTTTGCCTCCCTCATTCAAGAGAAGCAATAGGAGAGCATGCCAGAGACCTTTTTTTCCTCCTCTTAGTGTGAGTGGCAGGAGAGAACAAGGAGAGAAAGGTGGTAGAAAATGATTCTTCTGGTGCCCAATGCTCTGATCTTGTGAAATAATCACTCCACAGAATTGGGGAACTGACTGCAAAAGATGTGTGGACCTTCTGCTGCCAGCATCCAGCATCAAAGCAAGTGTTCCCAATCTCTTTCCTTCCCCTGCCTCTTGCATGGACAGACTTCTATTCTGCTTCGTTGCCAAGGCAGTAGGCATTGGAAGTACTGGGAACACTTCTTTAAGCCGCACATTTTCCTGCCATCTCCAGTTGGTTAGCAGCATTTTATTTGTTCTGTGAAAAGATCTAATTCACAGCTCAAACTCTTAGATATTCTGGCTCTGTACAGAAATAACTCTGTATTTTATTTTTTAAAAATGCAACAAGCAAGATACGGTAGTTTAAGTTATTTATTTCTAATTGAGAATTCAAATGTCCGTCATCAGAAGCACAATGCAGACATTGCAAACTTGGGATGGTGCCCTGTTGCTAGCTGACTTCACTCAAATGATGTCAGCCACCTGCAGACATTTGTGCATTCAACAAAGATGACTGCAAGAAGTTTGGGATCTGCATCTTGCCTGGCCTATTTGCCCAACCTGGATGATCAATTATTAGTATTTTAATATTATCAGATTTTAATCCAGTGAGGCATCTGCTTGCATCCAGACAACTATCACAAATATCACTCCAGCCACCACAATATTGGTTGACAATAATGGAAACTAACACCTGAAGCAATTGGAGGGGTGACAGTTTGGAGAAAGCTGAGATGAGTTAGTCAAAATGACAGGAGCAAGATCAGCTAGCATTATGATGAAGCTAAGGTGGAGCTTCATCATATGCTAGCTGAAGTTTTCACCAAACAAAATGTTCCGGACTTGAAAGTGAGGACTTAAAAAAAGAGAGGGAAATGGCATCATTAATGCAGAGGGAGAATTTATACCAAGTAATGGACATGCTCACTAACGATTATGGAACCTCAACATAACAGACATTTGGGATAAGGAAACTAATCAATGATAGCTTCTGTGGTAACAGAGAAACAGGCTCTTATCTGATGGCAAGGGGAAAAATTGTAATTTGGAGACAAGAAGAGAAATATACCAATGCTGGCATTGTTTAAAGAATCAAAAATAGGCAATCACTGCAGATTTTGGGGCGGGCACAACTTTGGCAGATTTAACTTGCAAGGAGGATTATAGATACACATAAGGAATAAGATAAAGTCAGCAACAGAAGAATTTGGAAGATGATGGCTACATCCTTACAGGGGTAACAGTAGAGTAAGATTGACAAGCTAGTTTTAAAATATCAGCTATTAAAGCTAGGCATGAAACATCCAGTTCTGCAAAGGCTGTGTTCTTAGATATCTTAGATATCCAAATTACTGCTCACTTTTAAATTAGCAGAATTGCCATATTGTGGGGAGAGAAAGAAAAATGAGAGCAGGAGGTAAGAAAAAGAGAGAAAGAGAAAGACTAGCTTTGCATAACACAGTACTAGAAATTAAAATAGGCTGGATAATTTGTGGTTCAGTGATTTGTAGGCTAACAACTGTTGTCTTAATATAATTAATATATGAATCAGGCCTGCAAAAATCTTGTTGACCATTACATGGCGATAAAGTTCTCCCTATCCTGGAATACTCATTTTCTTTATCGGGCAAGTGGAGCACAGCGCACTTCATCAGCTATCATAAAATTTTATCATTCAAAAGGAGCTTACTTTATCCCGGCAGCTTGTAAGGTTTTTCAAGCTAAGGCAATCCCTCAGCTCCTTTATGGCTCGCAAATATGTTCACTTGGAAAGCTTAATGCTATTGAAATTATTCAAAATAAGTTTATTAGAGCCATACTGATGGTACCTAAAAGTATCAAAAATGCCATCCTACGGGTAGAAATAGGTACAGTTTCATTGGAAGCTAGAGCATGGTTCCTTCTTCTTACCTTTTGGCTAAAGTTAATTTTGATGCCTGTAGGTTTAGCCCCATTAGTATTTATAGATCATTTTAAATCATCGTGGGGAAAAAAAGCCCTAGCTAAAATTAAATTGCTGGGCTTCTCTATGGAAAGTCTGTGTTCATTAGGATTTGATAATGTTAGAACTGCCTTGAAACAATGAATCTGGGATATAGACCTCCAAACAAACCTAAGTAAGGTGGCACATTCCAACATTTGTCACTTGCTTCCAGAAGGATTCTTTCCAGCTTCTTATCTATTTTCCATTACAATTTTGAAATTTCGTAAAGCTTTCATCTTAGCCAGGCTGGATGCGTTGCCCTCGCAGTCCTTTTTGGACGGTTTAAGGGCATTCCTATGCACCTTCGGTTGTGTCCATGTGATGATGGCTCTATAGAAACTCTCTAAGCCATATGTTGCTTCATTGCTCTTTATATAAAGACTCTAGACAGATTCTTATATACCCGATATTGCAGATATTTCCAGGCAGGGGATATGAATTTTATCTAAAGTTGCTACTTTCGGATAAGGATCCGAAAATATCAATTCAGGTTGCCCAATTTTGTGCCACCATTTGCACAATCCGTCGCACCATTATTAAGGTCTGATATTTTTTTTAATACGATGTTTTATTTTGAGAATTTTGGATTATATTATATTGATTGTTTGGTGGTTTTATATCCTGTAAATATGGAAGTAAAATTGCTACTGTTGTTATACGTTTTGATTATGTCTGGCCTTACGGCTGTAATAAACATATTGATTGATGGCGATAAAAGTGAAATACAAAATTGATTCTCCTATATTTTTGCAGCCCACATCTGGGAGTCTATGGACAGTGGGTATCTAAACATCTGGATGCAGAGTTATTTTTCTTGCTGTAAGATTTAGCATGTGGCACACACACACACACACACAGAGGGGGGGACACGTCACAGAATTAGCGAGAAGGCGGATCCCCAGGAGGGAGGGGCTGCATTCCAGAGGAGAAAAAGGCAACTCAGCCCAGATATTATGTATGAGAGAAAGAGGGTGAAGACAGCCCTTCCTAATAATTCACAGAGTATATTGTAGAAGCATATTATACTGTTATATTGTAGTGCTCAGTCTGGCAGCCTAAATATGTGAAACAATAAAGAACTCGGTTTGGATGAATCACCTTGTGCCATTTTTGTTTTGGGGCCTGACAGCATTCCAGAAAGAAGAACTAAAGGGGAGATATCTGAGCGGTACTGAGGTCTTCTTGTCCAGAGTCCTCCAAACTCTGACAGTACCACTGATCTAGAAGCAGGACTGATCCCTTGAATAACCTCTGGAGACAACTTCAAAGAACTTTCAGTTGCTTGCACGAGTTGGTAAGCGCTTTGGTCCCCTCTAGCTGGCCAAAATTATCCAGCAAAGACATTGTTACCTTTCCATTCTATTAAAGAGGGAGGGAAATAACTCATTATTTCTTTCATCATATCAGTTGTAAATTTCTGGCAGAGGAGAAAGCAATGGAGCCTGGAAAATCTTAACTTTAGCAGAAAGACCCAGTTTGGATGTCAAGTTCAGATCAAAGCAATTCTAGTGTGCTTTGTGGGGAGAAAATTTTATACAAGAGGCAGCTACAGAGGTGATAGGGAGGGGGATTAAGGAAATCCTTGGTACAATGGGGGAACCATACACTGCAACTGGGGTGGTCCTGCAATTAGTGATGCAGAACAATAGAAAAAGAAAGCAAATCTCTTTGACTCCCAGTTTTTCCCAGGCAGGACAGGCCTGTGCAAATATTTCAGTCAGCCATCAAGAGCACACAGGCCTTGCTTTTTTTTTCTTTCTTTTTTTCAGGGGAGGGGGGAGGATAACACACACATATAATTATATCCTAAGGGAGAGAGCAACATAAAAAGAGACTGTGTCTCCAGCGGTTGGAGTGGGAAGCTGAAAACTAGAATCACTGGATTCACTTGAACTGACAGCAAATGCTACGGGAGCTCTAGAGGAACAGCCTCTTACAAAGGCTATGGCACTGATCGCGGAGAAGAACAAAGAAGCATGAGAAAGAGGTAATTTTCATCAGGAAAGGATGCTGTTAGGCATGGCTTAGTTTCTAAAAATAAAATTGCTGTGGTTCAAGCCTGAACCCCAGACATGCCACTCCCTGCTATTTCTTAAAGAAAAAAATGCATAAGGTAAGCTAGGATTCTATTATGATTAGAAACACCAGAGTTATTCTACTTTTTCAATCGCACCCCAATAATGCAGTGCAACTAGCTGTATCTACACCATTCAGTACCATTATAATTTCAAACATTTCTTGAAAAAATGGTTGTAAGTTAAGGACTGCCTGTGTTTCATGCTCAGCTGGTTGCTGAATTACAGGTTGTACTAGCCTTCAATAGGGTTGACTATCAATATAGAGCACTGGCAGCTTTTCTAAGCTCTGATCCATAGTCATAGAAAGGCAGAGAGACTAATTGTAATGCATTACTAAACAAGCAGTGCAAATAGATTTGTTCAGCATGGAGCCATCTCCACCCCCCTCTTTTTTTCCATCTTGCTATCTGTAGAATCTGTGTGTTTCACAGAAAGTCTGTGTTCAGCCGAAGCACAGGAGCATTTCCAGTGAAAGAACCTAGATAGTAGGGCTAGAAAAAAAGATCTCCTTCACTTTGGAGAGAATTATCTAGAATTATCTAGAATTCTACCACAGGGATAGAAAATGCCCTGATTTGGGTCATCTCACTCATATTAATAGCAATACCATAGAAGTTATGAGAATCCTGAGAAAGTACATTTTTTTCACACAATTCTGTCCTAAAATTCAACACCATAGTTAATTGCCAGTTGCCCCACAAAGGAAATAAAGATAAGACTTGCTCCAATGCAAAATGATAGTTTTTTCTGTTCTCTGCTTGATTTAAACTTGTTAAAAACAAGTTTATACTTCTCACAGTAGCTGTGATAACAATTTACAGGCCTCAAAAGTGTTTGTGAACATTCAGAAGTTCTCAAATACATATATAGGGTACGAACTCTGCCAATCTCCTTAGGAAAAAAAGAACACCAGTAGAGATGACTTCTTTCAAATTTTATGAAAACTAACTCACTAGGTATATATTGAGCTATATATACTGGGTTCATTTGGATTTCATTTTTGCTGCGTGAATCCAACCTCTGCAAACCATGTTCACATGATTATACTTAGCCAAATATTTTTTTATCCCATCATAAGCCGCACTTTAGCTAAGGTTTAACGTTTATTAGGTCAATCCAATCTGAAATTGACATCATTTGGGGTTTATACAAGTCTAGCTATTTTACTAATTCTAGTTATCACAAACCTCAGACTGTACTATTGCAGATCCCAGAACACAGTGATCTTTAAATCTTGTTTAAAATGCAGCTGGGTATATGTGTAGAATGTCCTCCACCTTGAACAATCTTCCTAATTTTAATATATTGTATAAACACCATAAATATTTGTTAATAAAGAACTGGAAAACAACAGAAATAGAATAAAGTACTGTATCCTACAAGAAAACAGGATGGGCTGGTTAGATACCTGAACAAGAATACTGCACGTTAAATGTTCTGTTATGGGCTCCCCTAGTTAGAAGAGATACAAAAATTAACTAATTCCATGAACTTTTATTTTTCTAAAAATTAGATTATGAAATCCTGGTCACAGGATGTCCTATGTGGAGAGCAAATATAATACAAACAGGCCTCCAGAAAGCAAACAGATGTATTAAGTAACTAAACTAAGCAAGCCCAGTCACATTATTTCTCATCAACAAATATGGTGTACAATCAAATTTAAATGGGGGGGCACAAGAGAGGGGGGCATTCACTTAGCCAACCAGAGTGCTAATACAACTCATGCTAGTACATTTGCGGTCAACCAAACACACTGAATTAAAGTCATTCAAATAATGGAAACCACTTGTGTGAATGAACAGCACAAATCAATCAGCAGAGACAGAACTTTCATATCATCCAGCGGCAACTTAAATACAGGGTTTTGTTTTTTCCCCCTTTTCAGCCATTTTACATTTTAGTTAACATTTACTTACTAGTTTTAAATATTATGCTAAGACAAAAAGCTCATATTGTAGTGTGAGCCCAGCTGCTGAATAGTTAGGGAGGTATGTGCATTTGTAGACTGTCTTCATATTTCATTCTAAACTATGCCTTGCTTAACCATATTTACCATATTCACACTATATTAAGCTATCACTCATAATTCACAAATCAGAACTGTTAAGACTAAAAAATAGTCACATCCACAAGAAATGAAGGACAGGTCAAGATCTGCAAGATGGTAGATGTGGTGATGTAATCAAGCCGCACCCTTTTTCTACATGTGAGCGGTATTGATGCGCATACAAAAGCAATGGGAGGACATTGGATTACAGTACCATATCTGCCATCTTTCAAAAATTAATCCCTCCTGCTCCCCCCCCCACCAATCAATATCACTGTTCAAGCAACATAGTAAATGAAAAGCAAACAAGCCAGATTATATTCTAACATAATGTGGGAATCAGGACTATAGGCCTCCGTAAATGCAAACTCTGCCCAACTCTACAGCGGTTTTCTATACCTCGGACAATTGGAAACACAGTATAATCCAGCATTACTCAACTGCACTTTATAGGAAAACTGGGACATTATACAATGCTTACCTGTCTAGTGTAATGATTTAGCTGGACTAGAACAAGAAAGGCCCAAGTACAAATCCATTTTCAGCTACCAAAGATTACTAGAATTGGGCCAGTCACTTTTTCTCCAACCAACCTGCACCATAAGGCTGTTGTAACAAGATAAATGGAGTTTCTCGTGTAGGTTGCCCTGAACACCTAGAGGAAAGGCAGGGTATAAATCTAACTAATAAATAGGATGAGAGTTGTAAATTGTATCCCACAAAAATCTTTACTGGTATCTGCAACAACTGTCTCCTCCAAGGTGTGCCCAATATTGAAATCCATGACATATTTTTTCCATCAGGTTGCCTAGGGAACTCTATCTAAAACATTTGTAACTCAAGAAAAAAAGGGTTTATAACTTCCAAATTGCTTAGTGAGTTCGGGGGTGGGGGGCCCACTTTCAATTACATCTAAAAATTCCCCCACCCCCAATCCTTGCAGCCTGGACCTTTCTTGATCATAATAGGTTTTCTACCTAAAATTAGCCCTGAAATGGTGTTATAGATTAACAAAGAGGTCCAGGAACTCAGGGCTATGCAATCTGTTTTGCTATCATGCAAGATTTTAAACCAAAGTCCATTTTTGTAAAGTAACTTGATGTTTGTGCCTAGCTGTTTCTGTGCTCAACAGAAGCTAAAGGAATATCTTAGTCAAGTCCCCATTAATCTGACTTCTATTCCCTCAATGGCACATTTTTAAACCAAGATCCATCACAAGGCTGGAAACAATACAAAAGTTCAATGTTATAAAGAAAAAGATGCTAGATCTCACAGATGCTGGCCAGCTTTTGCCTCACTTGATCTAGAAACCGTACCTTCTATCCACAAATGTTTGTGATTTATTAGGATAGGCAACAGACCGTGAGGGCATTTTGCACTTGCTCAGAAATAGTTTATATTATTCTATATTGTAAAGATATACTGTGCATGTTATCAGAGACGATACATTCTTTATCATAAGGGACAGTTTTTTATTTCAAAAAACTATCATATTAGATTTATTTAATTTTAACTATCTACTTTCTTTTGTTTTGTTCTTAAAGCAAAATTATAAACATAAACAATTATTATATTTTTAACTGTATGAACCTCTTCAGATTTGCCTTTTTATTCAGGTTTGTCCTTTATTTCTTTTCCCTAAGAAAATAGATTGTAGTCGCTATAATTATTATGCCAGCTATCCCTAACCTGGGGATATATCAACCTGTGATGATGATAATTGTCCACCTCTCTGTCTGCCTGTTTGTGTGCACATCCCTCTGTCTATCTCAAGGCAGTGAACATACATAATGTTTCTGCTTTCTATTTTGCCACAATGATAACCTTGTGAGGTGGGCTGGGCCGAACAAAGAGAGAATGACAGCCTCAAAGGCCTAGAATTCAGGTTTATGCTTTCTAGACCAGCACCTTCATCACAACTGGTTCTCAATATATATTGAATTACAAATTCTATCACCCCCAAACAACATAATCCAAGTGAAATGCCTTGAGAATGAACAGCAGTGTGATGAAACAGTACAATATGCAATCATATAATTTGACATATATACGCTAACAAAATCAAATAATTTATAGGTAGAAAACCTATTCTCCATCAGGTGCTAGGATGGACATAGATTCTCTCACCTCCTGAAGCATATTTTACTGGGAATATTTTTACCTCCTTTTTAGCAAAACTGGGTAAACTCTGAGCTTTTGAAATTCCTTGCAGTTCTTCACTAGAACTGCCAGGTCCAGTAATCAAATGCAGTGCAAAATTGTAGTCACCTAGCCATAAAATTAGTTACCTATTGCCAGGGCTTTTTTTTCTCATAGAACGCCCAGAACGGAGTTCCGGCACCTTTTTTGGATAGAACCTTGTAGGGTAGGCAAGGCAGGTTGTATGACATGTGTGAGTTCCGGCACCTTTTTTTTTTTTTAGAAAAAAAACACTGCCTATTGCACTTTATAAGACTCATCTGAATTACTAGATATCAGGCATTCTAATACATTTAGCTGATTCACACACCAAAACACATTAAATGCCCCTCATTTGAACCAGAGAATATTCACTCTCCTTGCAAAAGGTAAACTTGTAAAATTGGGATGGATAACACTGATTTTGCTCAGAGGGCTACTAAAGCAATAGATGAAAAAAAAGAATAAAATATCACTTTCAGGATTCACAATTGCAATTGTGTCTAGCCATCAAAAATGGCTTCTCAGAGAATCTTTGGCCTATAAGATGTGCTTTACCCAGAACTCAATTGTCAGTGGCACAAATTAGGGCAGAAGAACAAGAACTCAGTCTGAAGAATTGGGGTTTAAAGAGGGATGGGTGGGCAACACACATAAAAACTAGACAGAGCTTTGACACACCACTCTTGAGATTTTTAAAACCATATATGTCTCATGACTTCAAAGAAGCCTTTTTTCATCCTTTTTTCATATCTAATTTGAGGAAACTTTTCATAATGTTTCAAGTATCACATAATACAGTGTTTTTCAAACTTTGCAATTTTCAGATGTATGATCTTGAAAGTTGCCAATATTTTTCAAATTTTTCAAATACTACAAGAAAATTCCCCCCTTTTTTTCAAATGCAACAGATTCCCAAGGACTTTGAAAAATAAAACTTTATGGCATACATAAATGATGACTGGCTACCCAAAGTCACTTTATCCATAACTCCAGCATGTATAAATTATAAAATTAACCATATCAATAGTTGACTTTAAGTCAAGTATATTAAATATTTCATTACCTTACAGACAAGGAAGAGGAAACGCAGTATTTTAATGTCTGGATTTAGCTTAATTCATTTCACATCAGAAGATAACACTTTATGACAGCACCCTTCCCCATACATTTTTAAAGTGCATCAGAGAGTACAGATAGTCCTTGAGTTATGACACAGTTGAATCCAAAATTTGTTGTTAAGTGAGAAATTTGTTCAGTGAGTTTTGCCCCATTTTGCCCCTTTGTTAAGTGAATCACTGCAGTTCTTAAATTAGTAACACAGTTGTTAGTGACTCTGATTTCTCCACTGACTTTGCTTGTCAGGTCACAAAAGGGGATCCCATGACTCCAGGATACTGCAACCGTCATAAATGTGAGTCAGTTGTCAATTATCCGAATGGATATCACGTCACCATGGGAATGCTACAACAGTCATAAGTCTGAAAAAAAGGTCATGTCACTTTTTTCAGCTCCGTTGTAACTTAGTGAACGGTCACTAAGTGAGCTATTGTAAGTCAAGGACTACCTGTAGTAGAATTCAATACCATTTAGACCCCCAGACATTAACAAACAATTAAATATATCATTAAAATGATCATTTCCATACCATTTAAAAACTTGAAGAAGATAGTAAATAAATTAAGATAATTATATTGTTATAAGTATTATGACAGATCCAAGAATTCTGGTATGGACACTTTATGAATTAAATATCTAACTTACAACCTATTTCAGCCTTATATGCCACAGATACTGATGGCCTTCAATGAACTGATTAATCGTTGACGATTTAGGATTGATCAGTTGATAATTTAGTGTTGTTTAATGACAAAATAATAATCAGATTTCTCAGAAAAATTCTCAACTCCGACCATTTTACTACACAAATACTAGATATATCTCAAGTATTTTTAGTATAATCCCTTCAGATGCTTTGGAATTTCAATTTCCAGAATTCTACCAAAATGACCGAATGTTCTAACAATTGCACTTCCCCTATTACCTGAGGGAAAAAGATGCTGTAAAGCGGGCTGCAGTCGTATGTTTGAAGCACAGACGTCTGTCTGTCCGCAGGACATCTGGATTACTCATGGATTGTTAACTAGCAACAGGATTGATATGAGGATTACATGCGAGAAGCCTGAACATCTGTGAGTTTTTTTCTTTCTCATGGAGAGACATGATTGAAATTATGAATAATCGTTTTTTGTAATGATCAATGAACTTTCCTTTACAGATCCTTCTCTGTGTTCCTGCACATTCAAAATAGTATTCAAGTCCACAGAGCAAGACAGGGAGGGAGGTTCAAAAGCCTATGTATATTTAATGCTTGTGTAGATGGTACTAGAGACTTGTCGAGGGTACTCAGGTCCTCCTCAAAAATAGACTCCACCCCCTGCTACCCTCTGCTGACTTGAAAGAAAAGCATTTTTCCATACAATTTATTATTGAATCATAAACCAGGAAGTGAATTGACTGCAAGCTGTTTTGAAAATATATTAAAAATTCAGATAATCCTTGCCTTAAAACAGTTTATTTAATGACTGTTCGAAGTTACAGCAGCACTGAAAAAAGGGACTTATGACCATTTTTCACACTTACGACTGTTGCACGGTCACGTGATTAAAATTCAGACACTTGGCAACTGACTCATATTTATGGCAGCCGGGGTTATGTGATTCCCTTTTTTAAATCTTCTGACAAGCAATGTCAATGGGGAAGCCACTTAACTTTGTTACTAACTTAACAAATGCTATGATTCACTTAATAATTGTGGCAAGAAAAGTCGTAAAATGAGCAAACTCACTTAACAAATGTTTCACTTAGCAACATAAATTGTGGTCATAACTTGACGACTACCTGTACATTTAAGTTGGAATCCTTTCCAGTTTTAATTCCACAATATAATTTGGTTACAAACAGTGATTTATAAAACATATTTTATGGTTTAACATGTCTGAACGCACGTACTTGTCTTTTATTCAACAAATCACAAGGAAATTGTGGATTAGTAAAAGGGGTGAGCTTACTAATTGAGAAATATGTACTGGATTTGAGAAACAAAAAGGCCTTTTGCCACGTCTTTAGTCTGTGGTTTTTTAATCCCTTGGTCCCTTTTCATCCCTTAGTTTGTATATGGCAGAACTGGATCTGCCACCCTCTGCTATATGGGCACAGGGTACAGCGCTTTTGAGCCATTGATCACATGAGCGCTGAGTGCAAGGACCAGTCGTAAGTCACTGTTTTCCTTGCCATTGCTAAATGAATGATTGCAAGTCAAGGACTACCTCGACTGACTCATTGGAAATGAGTGGGTCCTAATTGGTTTAGGTCTTGGGTGCCCAGCTCTTGAGGGGCTGCCACAAAAAACAGGGGGGGTCAACCTGTTCTGCAAAGCACCTGAGGGCAGGACAAGAAATAATGGATGGAAATTAATCAAACCTAGAACTAAGGAGGAATTTCCTAACGGCAAGAACAATTAACCAGTGGAACAACCTGCGTTCAGAAGTTGTGGATGCTCCATCATTGGAGGTTTTGAGCAGAGACTGGACAACCATTTGTCTGAAAAAGTATGGCGTCTCCTGATTGAGCAGGAGGTTGGACTAAAAGACCTCCAAGGTCCCTTCCAACTTCTTTATTCTATGTTCTCTATCAGCATATTTCATTTCATTTATTCATTAGATTTATATCCAGCCTTTCATATAACTGTGTATCCTTAGTTGATTGCCTATCCAGCACCGACCACCATTAAAGATATAGTTCAAAAGAGCTTTTCATCATTCCGGTGTTTTTTGATGTAGTCAGTTTACACATTCAGTTGCCAGTTATCAAGGGCAAAACAATCACCCAGTCTATACGCAGGTATGAACCAGCTTGGCTTGTATTCCTGCTCCTACCCACCCCCATTGATCTCAGGGATGTCTGCAGAGAGGGTAAAAAATGTCAAGATGGCAGCCATACCTGTGCAACCAAAGGCTTGCCTCTTTTTTGTGGGTATCACACCACATCTCATTTATCAAACCACAACTGAAATAATATTGCAAATGTACAAACTCTTGCTAATTTAAAGTTTGTATTAGTCATCCGCTTACATGTTCACCACAGGTTGATAGCCTGGGGAAAGAATTCCCTAAACTTAGGATCTTTCACCTTCCATATACAGTAAATGTTTTCCTGATTGGTAATCGGGAAATAATATCTATGTACCATACGTCAAGTCACTCTTTTCGAAGCCTGCAATAAAAGTCCAAGTCTTTTATAATGCAAGAGGTTATAGCATAGAGAGCTACTAAAAATAGTTTTCAACCTACAAAAAGTGATTATTTATATGGCACATTTGCTAGGGAGTTCAAAGTCCCTCCCACATCTTCCAAAAATTATTCTTACAAAACTGCAAGACAAATCACAGGATCTTTGCTTCTATAGACACGATAGTATAACTGAGACAAAAGCATATTTTACACTGGTGACTGAGCTAAGATTCAAATTGGGTGGCTTTGATTTAGAGGTCCTACTCCACATTATAGCCACACTATGCCAACATGTATTCTGATGACAATCCTGGGGGAGGTGATGGGCTTTGTATTCCAACACATCCAATGCACAGATTGAGCTAGGATGCAACTCTCCTTTTCAAAACCCTTATTGCTCACATTCATCTTGTTACATGCAAAAGGGATTTAAAAGTTTGGTTTTCTTTTCCCTTCACAACCTGGAAGGGTCTAGCTGGTCCACACAGGAAGGCAGGCCAGGCCAGCCCCCCCCCCCCCAAGACCAAGCAAGCAATCTTTTTTAGTTTCAACATTATAATGACAATCACCCTATGACAAGTATATCTCCCCTACTTAGCGCCTGTACTCTTTCCAATAGAAAATTGCTACCTGTAGGTGCTTCCTATGTTTGTCACCATCCAGGTATGAACAAGGTGAAGGTGAGAGACACCTTGTTCCTTTTCCTAATCTGCTCTTCTGCTGCTTTCCAAACAATTTCCGCTATCATTTCTCCATATCACTGCTTCCTACTATCTGAGGTAACTAAAAAGAAAACATGGGAATCACCCAAAGGAACATTTTGAACAAAAAAGCATTATATTCCTACTTCTGCTCCCCAAATATCTTCTCTCCAATATCATAACATAACCTTGAAATCAAAGCTTTGAAAGGGCTAGATTCAATTTTAGATATTAGGAAGAGCATGCTGCAGTTATGAAAGACAAAACACTTTGCACATACACAGAGACACTCTTTTTCTTCCCTATGATGTCATATATACTGGGGCTAGCAATCCCTGACATTCCAAACTGTTTCCTATTTACAATTAAAGCAAGCTGATCTATCTAATACTCCCACCATGAGCCCCAACCCTGTCCATAACCTTTTAATCCCCTTTGCTCTTGCCTGATGACAGTAGCCTTCTCCTCCCCCCTCTTGCAACTACTGTCCCCACCCCCATCTTGGCAGCAGTCCCAACCTTCACCCGAAGTCCCACCCGTGGACCCCTTACCGGCTCCACAGCCATGTCCATGGGGGGCTGTAGGGTCCCCTCCCAGCCTCTCCAGCACCCTCCCCACTAAACGATCAGGGCTTTCCGGTTCTGCCAACGGGACCCAGCAGCAAGTAGGCACCGACTCGGGACTGAGCTGGGTTTCGCCTCCTCCGCCACCTCCTGGGGAGAGCTCCTCCGACGAGAAGGATGTTGGGGAGCGTAGAGAGGAATCGGGGGCCCGCAGCTCCAGCCAGCGGCCATCGCCCGTGGTTTCCGTGCCTCCTTCCGTCAGATCTTCAGGTGGCTCCTTAAGAAATCCAGGCAGGATTTTGGATACGCTTTGCCTGCGAGATAACTGCCCTCCGGAACCAGGAACAGCCCGGGTGGCCAAGTGAGAGCCCTGCTTCTTCAGAAATTTTTCCAAAGGCTTCATCCCACCGGCCACTGCGGGGGCACCCAAGGGCGCAGCAGGGCCCCAGGACGAGGGTTGATCCAATGCGCCCTTCTCAGCCTAGGCCAAAATGGGAGATCAGGGGTGCCCTCTTTGCGTGCTGGAGGGAGATAATGGGAAGATGCGTGGTCAAACAGTTATGGCTATACCCGATGTTGGCGAAGGGGCAAGAACGGGGAACGAAAGAGGGGGGGGGAGCGCAGCTTTAGACAATTTTACTGGACGTGGAAAGGGATTAGAGAGCAAAATAAACCGAGTTTTGCGGCTCGCTTCTCACAACGGGAGCAACTCGAGGGGCCGCTGATGGACCTGGTCTAGCTGACCCCCGAGCTAAACGAAGAAGTAGGAAGGGTAGGAAGGGAGGCGACTGCATATATAGCCTTCTTTTCTCTTGACCACCTCAGCAGCGCCGAGCTGGCTAATCTCTGCCAGGATTCGCCGCCGCCCCCGCTTCTGTCCTTAGCGCAGAGGGGCGTGCGAGTAGGGTTTTCCCGAGTCGATGAGGGGAGCTACGTTTGCAAGCCGGATCTCCCCGCAGCCGCAGCCGCCACACTGCAGCCCCGTCTCCCTCGCCTTTCCCACTCCGGGCGTCTTGTACGCTCTCTATTCGCCAGACTGTTGCTGCTGCGGGCGGGATCCTCCTTTATGGATGCTCATGACAGCGGGGGAGGCAGGCACTGAAAGCAGCAGGAGCGTGGGCTGGAGCCTGCCTCTCTGCAGGGGAGTTTTGCAGACGCGGGGGGGAGGGGTTCTCGGCTCTACCCCTTTCTCCTGCTTCGTATTTCCCGGCGTAAAATGAAGTAAGAGTCGCGAATCGGCAGCCGTCTTTCTTTCTCCCTCCAGATCTCCTTCACCCTGGGAGAGTAACAAGGCGGCTCTAAACTCCGCCCCTATCTTCTCTTCCTCCTCCCCTTTTCTTCTTCTCTCTCTTTTTTTCTTTTACGCTTGCACTTGTTGCGTGCAGGATTGAAGCCAAAATATACACCTTGATCGTGAACGATGAATAGAATTAAAACCTCCTCCTCCTCCTCCATCACCACCACCACCACCTGAAGTTGTTGTTCAGGTTGTTTAATCAGGTTTGTTCAGCTACCAGCTTCATTAGAGTTTATGGGTCTTGATACAGATGTGGTCATGAGAGGTTAGAAGTGGAATGGTCGGTATGTTTTAATTTGCTTATGTTCCATGAGTTATTAGATGAACAAAAAAAGCATTAGGCCAACAATTCTTTCATCTTATTTAAAGTGTGTGTGTAGTGTCTCTAGCCTGAAACAACTGCACCACAACTTTCAGATATAAACGGTGGTGGTCCACCGTTTTCTTCCATTTGCAGTTTACGTTGGCACAAAATTGCCCTGGCAAACTTAGTGTTCTGCCTTCATTGCACCACACTGCCTTTAATATGTTTCCAGTTCATATTTTAAACACTGGTATGTTGAACCTTCTAGTCCTGGGAAAAATTAACCTGACCTGTTTTTCCTGCTTAATCCATCATAGAACCAAACTGCTCCAGGCTTTGGGGAAGTATCTTCATGTGATCAGAAGCGTCAGAGTTCTCACAAGGAGAATAGAACAGAACATTTATTTTTCATATTCATCTTACTGCACATGCAATATGAGCTAGAAAGAAGCATCTTTTAAAAAACCCTTATTTTACCATATTGATATTGTCAATAGGTTAATTGTTTAAGTATCTTCTAGTCCAGGGCTTTTCAATCTTTTCAGAGAATGTACCACTTTTAGGATATGGCAATATTCAAGTCCCACCAGTCGCCTAGCAGGTGGGCGTGGCCTGCTTGACACACACTGAACGCAGCTGACTCGAGACAGCTGGGTCAGAATGGAACAAGTCGCACTGGCTAACTTGATGTGGGGACAACTCGGTGCCCCATAAACTTCTCGCCTCCCCAATCTGCTAGCAGCCAAGCGCACGCGTGCACACACACACGCGTGCACACCACATTCCAGATTTGGGGACTTTTATCCACAGAGGAATGAGAGGGCCTTCTCCCCAAGTCCAGGCATGATTGGCAATTTGCTAGCTCAGATGTGGATACAAGTCTCCAAGCTTGGAATGTGTGTGTGTATGTGTGTGTGTATAGCACGCTAAAGAGATGTTCTTTTCCCAATCCCAGATATCGTTGTTGTTTCCCTGTCCGGTGCCCCCATCTGGCAAAGCAGGAGGTGGAGGACATTTGTAGGAAGCAGTTTCCTCTGAGTCCAACTTCTATCTTGACAGATCTCTGGAGAGCAAGAGAAGGCTGCAGGGGAGCAGCACCCCCGGGTCCTGCACAAGGGAAGCTGGCTCTTCTCAAAAGAGAAGTCTCATTTCCAATCGTGCATGGTAAGGATGCTGGCTTGTTGGGGCAGCCTTCCCTCACACAGCTCCCCTGCCATACCTTCCTCCTTTCCAGAGATCTGCAGGGGAGACAGAGATCTGGAGGGCAAGGTGCAGCCTCCATATTGGTCACTTCTACCTTCTCGATTAAACATACATTATATATAAATTAAAACACAGCCAAAAAGAAAACATAGTTAAATCATTAACTACAACTCTTCACATATTTTCTGGAAAAACCATCTTTATTGATGTTAGGAAGGAAGAGCAAACCTTATTAAGGAACTCTTAACAGGAAGGGAATTGAAGACCCCAAAAGGTCTCGTTCTTTCTAATCTGCCTTCCCTTTGAGTCTTTAGTTCTCATTGTTTTATTATTAAGTATTTAAGAGGAAGAAAGCATGCAGGTGTCCAGTCAGAATATTAGTGGCACACCTGTCAGCAACTGGAAGTGCGTAAATCCATGTACTTCCCTTTCCTGTCTCACAACTCAATCGATACATCCTTTAATTTTCAGGCACATCTTTTTCTCATAAGCTCCTTAAAAAACCCACAAGGTATAGTGTAATTAGCAAGAAAAATAAATCTATCACTCCTGAATTCTTTTCCCAAGAGGGAAAGGGAAGTTCACAGCCTGCAGATTGCTAGCAAAGTCATCAAAGAACGTAGTTATTGCTGCTAAAGGCAAAAATAAATAACGAATCAATTTTGCAGCTCTCTCCTGTTACTACATCCTCTTACCTCCAGAATGTGGCCTGGGATTGTACAAGGGGCTAGGCTAAAATCCGGTTGAGTAGTTTGCAGCCTGGTGTTCAGTACAGACCTTGCCAATAGCCCAGGAAGGGATAGGAAAACCCAAGGAAAACTTTGCAATCAATAAACCATGGTGGACTAGGCTTGTTTTGCCCTATTTTGATTCTCCTCCCCATCGATTTCAGAACTGCATGGCCACAAAGATAGAGACCTTCAGCCTCCCAATCCCTGCTCAGAGAGGGATTTGCATTTCGGCCAGGGTCAAGCCATACACCCCCAATCAAAGGAAAACCCCAAATCCAGTGGGCCAGAAGGCAGCCCAGCCACCGCCGCCCCTCCAGTTCCTTCTCCTCGCTCCCTGGGCACAGACGCAGTTATTGCTCCTCGCCATAGCTGGGGCGGGACTTGCAGGAACCTCTGTCCTGCAAAGTGGCGCTCCCCCCCTGCTGCCATACTGGCAGCCCCGACTAAAGGCCAAGCGCTCCAGCCTCGCCTTGCCAAGGAAGGGGGCAGCAGTGAAAACTATGTCCAATTTGCAGCTTGTCAGGAGCGCTCAAAGGCTGCCCAACTTTACTCTGGAATTTCGGAGTTGGAAAGCGGAGGGGCAGCGTCGCATTTGCAGGCCTGGCGGAACCTACTGGAAAGCTTCCTGCTTTCCTCCCCCCCCCACCCGGCATGGCGGCGAGCAAGAGCACCAGGTGAGCCGCACTTTGCAGGACAAAGCTGGCAGATCTATGCCGGCAGGCCTGTCGGAATCAGGACAGGCTCCGAAGGAGGTAGCTACGGGGGGGGGGGGGAAGCAGGAGGCTTTCCAGCAGGTGCCACCAGGCCTGCAAATGCAGCGCTGCCCCTCTGCTTTCCAATTCCGGAATTCCAGAGTAAAGTCTGGAAGTCTGCAGCCTTTGAGCCCCACTGACAAGCTGCAGATCTGCTGTAGTCTCGACTGCCACCCCCTCCTTTGGCAGGATGAGGCTGGAGCGCTAGGTCTTTACTCGGGGCTGCCGGCATGGCAGGAAAGTTGGGCAGTCTTTGAGTGCCCCTGACAAGCTGCAAATTGGACATAGTCTTCGCTGCCGCCCCCTTCCTTGGCAAGGCGAGGCTGGAGCACTTGGCCTTTAGTTGGGGCTGTCAGCATGGCAGCAGTGGGGGGAGCAGCGCTTTGCAGGATGGAGGTACTTGCAAGTCCCGCCCCAGCTATGGCAAGGAGCAGCGGTGTGCCCAGGGGGCGAGGAGAAGGAAACGGAAGGGCACGGTGGCTGGACTGCCTTCTGGACTGCTGGATTTGGGGTTTTCTTTTGATTGTGAGCTGGGGTGAGTCATCTCCTTGCTGTCTCCAAGGCAGCCCTGGACCAAATGTAAATACCCTTGTCTTCGGTGTAGCTGCAACTGACTCCTTTCCCCAGACTGTGTGCAGCTTCCAGATGTGCAGTCAGCTGGAGCCTGGTGCAGATCCTGAGCACTCAGCAGAACCCGACAACACCGCAGCTCCAGCTGGCTCTCCCACAGGCCTATGCTGCTTTGCTGCCACTTCAGCTCATCCCCACACTACACTTTTACACTTTTTAAACACATTTTTTTACAGTGCTTTTCAACACATCGTAAGCGTATCACCTGCCAGGTGCCAACGTATCACCAGTGGTACACGTACCACCGGTTGAAAAGCCCTGCCTGAGAATGCTGTCTTAGGGAGACAGGATTGAGTTCTTCAAATGTCCCTAAATTGCAAGAGCTACAAAGAGATTTCACAGACTACTGACTGTCTAGCCTTTTCTTAAAAATCTCTAGTGATGGAATGCCCACGATTTCTGGAGGCAAGCTGTTCCACTGGTTAATTGTCCTCACTGTCAGGAAGTTTCTCTTTAATTCCAGGTTGCTTCTCTCTTTGATCAGTTTTCACCCATTGTTTCTTGTCCTGCTCTCTAGTGCTTTGGTGAATAACGTGACCCCCTCTTCTTGGTGGCAGCCCCTCAAATACTGGAATAATGCTATCATGTCTCCCCTATTTCTTCTTTTCTTTAGACTAGCCAAACCCAAGTCCTGCAGCCGTTCTTCATATGTTTTAGTCTCCAGGTCTTTAATAATCTTAGTTGCTGTTCTCTGATTTTTTTCCAAACTCTCAACATCTTTTTTGTGATATGGTGACCAAAATTGGCTGCATTTGCTCTTAGCTGAAACAAACAAATACGTACGTACATACATACATACATAATTTTTATGCATTTTTATCAATGCAAGAGTTGAAGTAGTCATTCAGTAGTCATTCATAAATGCAAAATCCACTGAAAAGTAGCAGGGATCTCAGAACAAGAGAAGTTGCAGAAACACCATTACAAAGGAGATCACATTCAGATGAAGGGAATAGTATATGTTGGATGGTAAATCGATTGTTCCAGTAAAGGAGAATATTTGTAGCTCCAGGTTGAAATGAGGGATCCTTGGTGGTCTCTGAGCTTGCTTGTTTTCTTGTAGACGTTTCATTACCCAAACTAGGTAACATCATCGCTGTTCTGTTTTAGAATCAGAGACATCGAAGCGAGGCAGGAGTAACAAAACACAACTTCTTTATTGAGATCACAAACAGAACAGAAAAGCAAACAAAATGGCGCTGACTCTTTTATACTTCCTTTGCATCAGCCTATCAACGCAAGGCTAGTCTCCCACCTTGCACATGCTCACAAGGCTGGAGACAGCCTGTCTGGTCCCGGGCAACCACATGGTCTGCCTGGGCCTTCTGCAGCCTCCTGAGCCTGCTGAGTCATTCAGTAGGCCCAGGACATAACAATCGCCACTGATGATTTTACCTAGTTTGGATAATGAAAGTCTGCAAAAAAACAAGCAAGCTCAGAGAGCACCAAGGATCCCTCAAATCGGTTGTTTCACAAAACACCCTATCAGCTATAAGTACATTTCATAGATGTGTAGGAAAAGATCTTAGACTTAGAGAAAATCTAGCCCGATACCCTACTCAGTGCAAGATCCATTAGCAAATTCCAGAGAGCCTTTGTTTGAAGATCTTCAGAAAAGGAATATTCACTACTGTTATGTCCTGGGCCAGCAGGCACAGGCTGCAGCGATTGGACCGGGCAGACCATGTGGATGCCCGGGACAAGAAAGGCTGCTCCCAGCCTTTGCAATGATTGGCCAGCAAGGTATTGTGCAGGGGAGCTATAAAAGGGGGCCGCACCATTTTAAAATCTGTTCTGTTGGTGTTGCAATAATGGAGAACTGTTGGAACTCGTTGCTTCATCTCAATGCCTCTTTTCCTGAAACAGAACATTGGCGACAAGGATGGGATGCCTGCAAGGCAAACAGATTAAGAAGCCAAGCTGACTCACCACAGGGGGGCTTTCAGCTTGGAGAAGTGTGGCTCCTGGAGATTGACCCAGCCTGCCAGCACTGAGATGCTGGAGGTGAGCTCAGAAAAGGGGGCCCCTTCTCAATCTTTGCAGCAGGAGGCGTGGACGAAGTTCCTGGGCTGAAACGATGGCAAAGATAGGCCGGCTTTCAGAATTTGACACAGCTCACCCAGAACGCTGGAGCTTGTATGTGGCCCGGGTAAAGAACTACATCCGGGTGAATCAAATTCGTGAGGATGATCTCAAAGCTGCCACGCTGCTGTGTGTGTGTGGGCAAGAGACCTTTGAGATTGCGGAGAATCTGGTCGCCCCAGCACCACTGGAATCAATCACCTACACAGACTTGAAGAGGATGCTTCGAGAGCATTTTGAACCCAAGCTCTCAGTGATTGCCTGACGACACGCGTTCAAGCAGAGGGACCAGAGGCCTGTTGAGCAGAGTTTGTTGCGGCCTTGCGACAAGCAGCTAGGCCCTGTGAATTCAAAGACTTGGAGGAGAGACTGCGGGACCGGCTGGTCTGTGGCCTGCGAAGCCGGGAGTTGCAGCAGAAGCTCTTCGTGAAGGAAGGCCTCACGTTCCAAGATGCCCTGAGGGAAGTTTCAGCCGAAGAAGCAGCAGGCGGAGCTGTGAAGGCCTTGCGGCTCTCCAAGCCCCCTCAAGTTCCAGCCACCATCCATCAAGAGGTTGCTCACGAAGAATCCAAACAGGATCCAGAATTGGAAGTGGACCGGCTGCATCAGACTCCAGGGAGAAGGCATCACGGAGGGAAGGCCCAGCCAGCATCATCTCCTTGGTGCATCAGGTGTGGAGGCCGCCATTGCCGCGCAGACTGCTGTTTTCGGTCCGCCATCTGCAGGGCCTGTGGGAGGCAAGGCCACATTGCCTCCGTCTGTTTGGATGGCCAGAAGGAATGTTACCCAGAAGAATTGCCTCAGAAAGGTACCAGGGTCCCCAGCCAGAACAGGGTGGGCTTCTGCGCATCACGTAGGAGCATTTTTAGAATGGGGGTCCACAGGCCACTTAGGAAGAAGCTTCACATCGACGTGAAGTTGCAAGGGGTCCCCTTGTCGATGGAGCTGGACACTGGGTCTGCGCTATCGATCATTTCCCTAGACACCTTTAACAAGGTCTGCAGCAGAAGTGGCCTACGGGTGAAACTCAGGCCGTCAGACCTCATCCTCACAGATTTCCAAAATTCCAGAGTCAACGTGAGGGGGGAGGCCACACTCAAGGTGCAGTGTAGGAATTTTGAGTGCTACTGGATGTAGTTGTGGTTAGGGGAGACCGTACGAGTCTCATTGGACTCGACTGGTTTGAGGCCCTGGGAATTCAGGTGACTGGAATACACAGCGTGCAAACAACAGGCCTGGCTGGGGTCTGCAAGGAGTTTGCAGATGTGTTTAGTCCAGAACTTGGCTCCTACAAAGACCCTCCTATTTCTCTGAGGCTAGACCCAGCCATAGCCCCCATTAGAATCAAGCCACACAGGGTGCCCTTTGCCTTAAAGGGTAAAATAGATGCAGAGCTCGATAAACTGATTCAGCAGGGTATCTTAGAGCCTGTGGACAGTAGTCCATGGGAAATGCCCATAGTTATGCCACTGAAGGCCAATGGTGAAGTCCGAATCTGTGCGGACTACAAGTGCACACTTAACAAAGCGCTGCAGCAGCATTCATACCCAGTACCAGTGGTCAGTCACATTCTAGCCTCCTTCAAGGGGGGTCAGATCTTTGCTAAGCTTGACCTGGCTCAGGCCTATCAACAATTGCCAGTTGATGAGGAAGCAGCCGAGGCCCAAACTATAGTGACTCACAAGGGGGCATTCAAGGTAAAAAGATTGCAATTTGGAGTAAACGTGGCCCCTGGCATCTTCCAGAGTGTAATGGAGCGAACGCTCCGAAATATCCCTGGCGTTTGCCCATACTTTGACGATGTCCCCATTGCTGGGGACTCAGCTGACAATTTAGCTGAAAGGCTGAGAGCTGTTTTGCTACGTTTCCGCCAAGCAGGGCTGAAGCTTAAGCAAGACAAGTGCAAGATCAGGGTTACCTCCACGGAGTTTTTAGGATTCCGCATTGATGCTCAGGGCATCCACCCTGCTGAATCCAAGCTGCAAGCAATTCAGCAGGCCCCAAGTCCCAAATCCAAGGGCGAACTTCAGGCCTTTCTGGGACTGCTAAATTTTTACCACTCATTCCTTCCTCACAAGGCTGCAGTAGCTGAGCCGTTACACCGGCTCTTGGACATACAGGCCCCTTGGCAGTGGACACAAGCACATGAAAAGAGCTTCAAAGAGGTCAAGGCCTTGCTCTCTTCAAATGCGGTCCTCGCGCACTTCAATGAGAACTTGCCAGTGTGCATCGCCTGTGATGCGTCCCCTTATGGGATTGGGGCTGTGTTAAGTCACTTGAAGGCTGATGGAACACAAGTCCCAATAGCATACTAC
>NW_015386388.1:3806933-3841703 GCF_001527695.2 Protobothrops mucrosquamatus | reverse complement strand
TCACAGATAGATAGGGAAGCCGCATAAAGAAGTTCCATGACTTCGTATATGGCCGCCACTTCACGGTCTTTACAGACCATAAGCCACTGCTGGGTTGTTCACAACGAACAAACAAACCCCATACATAATATCCCCACGAATGCTGAGGTGGTCTATCTTCCTGTCTACATATGACCAGGCAAAGAAATGGGTCATGCAGATGGTCTCAGCAGGTTGCCATTACAGCAGATAGAGGCAGATCCAGCACCTGCCAACCGCATCCTGTCAATTCAGGACTTGCCTGAATCTCCCAACAGTGCTAGGGACGTGGCTGCAGAAACAGCCACCGATCACACGCTAACACGCGTGCTGACCTGGGCGTTGTCTGGATGGCCTGACAAATGTCCAGGCTCAGAATTCCAGAGCTTCTGGCAGAGGAAGCACGCGATTTCCACCTTCAAGTCCTATGAGGTAGCCAGGTAGTAATCCCAACCTCATTGAGGACTAGAGTCCTGCAGTCTCTGCATGAGGGACATCCGGGAATAGTCCGGATGAAGGCGTTAGCGCGCAGCCATCTTTGGTGGCCTGGGCTCAACAAAGACATTGAGGCCCAGGTCCACGGGTGCACTGTTTGTCAACAGTCAAGGCTGGAGATGCCCCAGGCCCCAGTTCATAGGTGGGAGGATACCCCATGGTGGAGGCTCCATATCGACTACGCTGGGCCCTTTCAGGGGCAATTCTTCTTAATTCTCATGGACAGCCATTCCAAGTGGCTAGAGGTCATGCCTGTCTCCTCCACTACCACTGCTAGGACCATCCAGGTGCTGAGAGGGATCTTCGTCGCACATGGACTTCCAGATATCCTTGTCTCCGACAACGGGCCCCAATTCACGTTGTTTGAGTTCAAGGCGTTCCTCCAGGACAACATGATCTGGCATGACACATCTGCACCGTTCCATCCAGCTTCCAATGGCCAGGCTGAACGAATGGTGCGCACAACCAAGGATGCCTTAAAGAGGATCACGCACGGGACCTGGCATCACAGGTTAGCGGACTTTCTTCTTTGCCACCGCACCACACCTTGCACAGCTACTGGGAAGAGCCCAGCTGAACTCCGCTGGGGTTGCCGCCTCATCACGAAACTGGACAGATTGCACCCAGACCGGGTGGCTTCACAGGTGTCACAGCCTTTGCAATGATTGGCCAGCAAGGTATTGTGCAGGGGGGCTATAAAAGGGGGCCGCACCATTTTAAAATCTGTTCTGTTGGTGTTGTAATAAAGGAGAACTATTGGAACTTGTTGCTTCGTCTCAATGCCTCTTTTCCTGAAACAGAACAACTACTTCTTTGGCTGACAGTTTGCTCCAAGTATTTAGCTCAAACCTATTTTCTTATCGTTTTAATCGACTAGTTCTGATCCTCCTCTCTGAAGCAACAAAGAATCAGTCCAATTCTTCTATATAGTAAATCTTCAGATATTTGGGAAATTGTATCTCCCTTCTTGCATCTTTTCTGTAGGTTAAGTATACCCACATCTTTTAACTGTTCCTCACAAAGCCAATGTCCAGAGACCTCACCCATCTTGGTAGTCCTTTTCTCCTATTTGTTACTATTCTTCTTGACCAGCAGTATTCAAAACTGAACAAAGTACTCCATGCAGGGTTTGATCAGCAAGCTAGAACTATTCCCTCCCACGATGGAGACTCCAGTTTGTGCCCCCCCCCAGAGACATTTTAGCAACGGCAGCACAGAGTTCACGTAGCATCAATAATTATGCCTGATCCCCCTTAAAACCAGTGAGGACTCTCTTTCTATCCCAGTTTGAATCCAAGGATTAACTTCTATTTGTCACCTTATGTATGAGTTTGCCTTTCATAGATTGCTATAAAGGTACCCACAATATTTTGATTTTGATTTCCCAGGTGAAAAGAACACCAGAGAATCTTTACAATATCTGGGGTAATAAAATAGATGCATAGCAAGTAGCATCCAAACAATTTTATTCCCAGCTTTCTGAGATTATCTTTTTATAAACCTTGCTTACTTAGTTCTTGCATATTTTCACAGAACCCTAACTGCATCACCACCCCTTTCTCTTAGTGGAAAGGTTTAGGGTACATCACCTTCTAAGATCTGACACCTCTCCTATTCAAAATGTTCTAGAAAAATCTTCATTTATTTCTTAAAACCACTGTAACCAAGCACCCTAGTTCATTAACACAGAAATGTTGTCTGACAAAGGATTGGCTGGCTAGGAGCGTGTGGAAAATGGGAAGGTACATTACAGTGGCACTTTTCAGAAGGAACAGAAGGAATTTAACAAGATAGCTCACGGTTTGGCAGCAGAATTTTGCAAGCCTGACCAAAACCTTTTTGTAGATCTGAAGCAAAGAAGGTAATGGTGGACTTTCCACCACACAATAAAAACTAGTTGAAGCTTCCTTTGAAAGTTAGATAGTAAGACCTATGGCTGAAGCCCGAGCCTCTTTTAAGAGTGACAAGACATTACAGGTCTGGTAGTGTCAGCCCCACTAAATAGACCAG
This sequence comes from Protobothrops mucrosquamatus, assembly GCF_001527695.2. NCBI lineage: Eukaryota > Metazoa > Chordata > Lepidosauria > Squamata > Viperidae > Protobothrops > Protobothrops mucrosquamatus. Next base: position 3,839,180 of record NW_015386388.1, on the reverse strand, counting down.
ACCACAAAATCAACACCACAGAAAGGCTATTGAGATTGGCTATAATAAAAGGGTCTTGCAAATCTGATTTCCTCTCCTTCTGACCCCAATCAGAGAGACTTCTGCTTAAGCTGCTTCAAAATATTATCTTGCTTTCTAGGACTTAAATAATGTTACAGCCTTCCTGTTAAGTAATAATATTGTGTATTTCAGTCAAAGTCATCTCCCTTACTCTCTGCAGGCACCATGGCTTTCTCCAACAATACCTTACTGCTATTTCACAATATCTGGTATCTGAGAAATTGTATATTTGCTTTCCATCTTTTTTACAAATAACTCAGGGCATCCACCATATATAACACACCTTCCTCAAGCATAATTAATTACTTTTTTAAAAAAATTATCCTGCCGTTATTACTTTATAAGTAACTCAAGATGGCAAATATATTTAATACTCCATCTTCTTCCTATTTCCCCACAACAACAATCTTTTGAGGTGGATTGTCCTGAGACAATGACCAAGGTCATTCAGCCAGCTTTAATGGCTAAGGCAGGACTTGAACTCACAAATTCCCACTTTCTTGCCTGGTGCCTTAATCACTAGACCAAACTAGTCACAGCTAAGTTTGACTAATTATGGCAAACCTGGAAATCATGGAGCTGGACAACATGTGTATGATAGACAGAAGGAAATCTCAGGGGCATATAGTCCCACACACATGCACACTGTTATGTCCTGGGCCTGCAGCCGCAGGCTGCTGCGATTGGCCCGGGCAGACCATGTGGATGCCCGGGATCAGAAAGGCTGTTCCCAGCCTTGCGCACATGTGCACGGCGGAAAAATCCCTTGCAACGATTGGCCAGCAAGGTACTGTGCAGGGGACTATAAAAGGGAACCGCACCATTGTGTAATCCTGTTCTGTTGGTGTTGCAATAAAGAAGGACTGTTTTGGAACTCGTTGCTTCGTCTCAAGGCCTCTTTCCCAAGAACAGAACACACACAATCCCAGAAGGCAATGGCAAACCACTTTTGAACTGCTGCTAAGTATACTAAATTCCAGAGCCCTTCCTGATGAATTGGCATCAAGGAGAAGAAACCAGTTTTTTTTTATATTTTTGTCTAATTGTACCTGCATATTGGTTCTTTTTCTTCTCATGACTCACTTATTTTCTCCTCTAAAAGCATATAGCTGTATACATAGAGCTGTCAAGCCTTCAGAGGTGGCTGGGAAAAAGGATGACATGAAAACAAACAATAGGATCATTGAATGTACACAATTTCTTATAAAATAAAAAAATAGCTGATTAATAATGGTGGCAATAAAACAGGCTAGCCAGATTAACTTCAAAAATTCCTTGCAAGAGGATGCAGGCAAAGGTTAAAGAGTAGTATGAACAAGAATACTTTTAGGTTAAAAGGATGAGGGTGGCGAAATCTCTGGGAAGTATCCTATCACAGATGAGATTCATTTTCTTGTCATCATTTTTGCAGTGGAAATATTTGAGAATCTCAGGTATTTAGGAACTATTGAGAGCATCATAGAAAGTATATAATTTGATGAAGGGATGGAGGAGGCAAATTTCTTTTTCCATGAAGCTAGGATATGTACAAGAAAATATCTAATCTACATGCTGCTTTCATAGCGTGAGCTCTAAAGTCTCTTCTTTCATGTCCTTATCCTGCTTTTATTCATTCATTCAGTTATCCATTCTCTGTTCTACAGATAAATATGCCCAATACTGCATAATTATTTATCTATCAAACTTGTATGCCATCCACCTCATCAAGGGCATGATCTATATGTAGTTTGTGTACTGTCATCCATTCAGTTTTATTGAACATTGTATACAAATCATAGGACCCTAATCTGAGGTTATTTTCAAAAATACTTCATAAAGCATGCTGATGGCATATTGCACACATAAGAACAAAATACCAGTCATGTTATCATAGTTCTTCCATGACTATGGATCTTCCTGACAATTTGTCTATTGTTTTGTTTTAGAGGTTTATATCCTCCACTGCATTATTCAAAAACTGGATTGCTCCTCTTTTCATGGTGATGGGAAAACAGCAGCAAACTTTTTTCCCCATCTCCTTTACTTTTTGTTATTGATTTTCCTTTGCATATTTTGTTAATTCTGCCCACAATTTTTACAGCCCTAGATACAGATAATCCTCAATTTACAACTATTCATTTAGTGAACATTCAAAATTATGACAGCACTAACAAAAATGACTTACAGATGGTCCTCTCACTTAAGATCGTTGCAATATCCCCACAGTCATGAGATTAAAATTTGGCAACTGACACGTATTTATGAAGATTGCAGAATCCCAGGTTCAAATGGTCATCATTTACAACCTTCCCAGTTGGCTTCCACAAGCAAAGTCAATGGGGGAAGCTGGATTTACTTAATGACTATGGGACTGATTTAACAGCTGCAGTGATTTGCTTAATAACTATACCAAAAAAGGGTCATAAAATTAAGTGCAATTCACTTCGCTTCGCACTGGAAATTCTGGTCTCAATTGTGGTTGAAAGTAGAGGATTATCAATATCTATATGTATTCCTAATTTGTAACTGGAAGGAAATTGACAAAAATTGAAGAAATTATAAAAATTGTTTGACTTTAGACCAGTGGTTCTCAACCTGTGGGTCGGGACCCCATTTGGGGTTGATCGACCATTTCATGGGGGTCGCCAAGCAAGGCTGTCCACCATTTTTTCCCCCGCCATTTTCCCCCCCTTTTCCGGCAGGTGCCTTACCTCCCTTGGGCTGGGCCAACTGGTGGTCAGCCTGCTCTGTCTCTGCCGCTTGCCAGCTACGCCTCGGCCGGCACAGGGGGCGGAACCACGCATGCACGGTGCTCCCGGGCAGGGAAAATCCTCGACTTACGACCGGTTTAGTCCTCGACTTACGACCGGTTTAGTCCTCGACTTACGACCGGTTTAGTCCTCGACTTACGACCGGTTGGGGTCGTGGCATTAAAAAGGTTGAGAACCACTGCTTTAGACAAAGATACCTGTGGCACTCTGTTTCTGTCATCAGTTAGCTAGATGTATACCTTCTAAAAAAAAGGATGTTTCTATAATATTGTTCTCCACCATAAAGCTATCAGAAAAGTGCTGCCTCTGAACATAGAATTTCTATTTAACTTTTATGGATAGTAGTCCATCTTTAACTTTATGAACAAACTTTGAACTTACCCAATCTCAGATCTGCAGATATGATTACAGTGTTCATTATTCATGCTAGCTAGGAAACATGAGACTAATCATGGTTTCAGGGGACTTTAGGCTGAGAATGAAATCAAATCTCTCTAACCAAGTAACATCAAATAGGTAGTGACCATAACTCCATCAAATCCTCCTCTATGATGGGAGTGGTAGTTGAAACATACCTAGAGAACATTAGATTGAAGAAGACAGATATAGATATAATATTGCAAGAGAAGCGAGCAAATGCCAAGCAGAAGATGTCTGATTATTTCAAAGATACATAATGTGACACATGGGAAATGTTTTGAAAAGGAACTAGCAACTTTATCCACAAGGCACCTTTATTTTATTAGTCCACGCAATTATACCAATTGCTATCTCTCATCGGAATTGGGACAGTTATGTCTAGAATATTACTCTCTTGATAATAGTAACATTATTTACCAGGATAATGGAACTTCCCAGATGTGTTGCAACTACTCCCACAATACAATACCAAACACAGCAGTATGACCAGCGAATTAGGCTGGCAGGTGAGGCTGATCATACCTACAAAGCATCTAATTGGGAAAGACTATGCTAAACATTATGTTGTATTAGCATAGTGTCCAAACGTGTGAATAATTACTAAACAATATATTCTATTTAGTCTGAGGTTCAGTGCAAGAGATAATGTCAGGATAGCAATCCCTCCGTTCTTGCCTTATTGGCACCACTTGAATACACACCACTGAGTTTGTATTACAGGCTTGGTTAAAGATTTTGCAACTATATTTGCATACCCAAATTTCACTTGTTTTACCCTATCGATGTTTAGAGGATTTTTTGTTTTCTTTTGTTTCGCTTGCTGTGTTGTGGAAACTGAACTCACTAAATTAGTTTATGATTTATTATACAGTGCATATTAAGAACATGAGTTAATTCAATCATTAAATATTTTAAGAGATAGCATTAACATAGGTATATTATTCAGGCAACATACAAGATAATGATAATGATGATGAAGAAGAAAATGGTGATAATTTCATCTATTTCCTTACAACTTTCTCCAACAACTTTCTCCAACCTGATGGATTACAATTCCTATGGTGCCAATCTATAATGGTCATTTCAACTGCAGTCCAGCAACATTTGAAATGCACCAGATTACAGATAGTCCTCGAGCCTGGCAATTAAAGGTTAAGTCCTCTCAAGAAAAATATATTTTGGTTTGGAGAAGATGGATTGATTATATTCAGAAAAAATACGAGATTGAAAAGTATTACTTAGCTTATGAGTAAATTTTAGAATATTATTAATAGTTTATTATATGAATTTATATTATTTTTAGTAATAATGTTTAATTATATTATTATTTTGCTGGAAAAGTGTTAAGATCTATCTATTTTGTAGAGTTAAAGTATGTATGGATGAGACTTGATTGTAGTATATCTGGGTAATGTTATTTAATTTATGATTCTGTTTTTATAACCCTGTAACCAACTCTGGGAAGTGAAGGGGGGGAGGGGGGGGAGGGAAATGGGATATTGTATGGAAAATTATTTAAAACTTTTAATAATAATAAAAAAAGGTTAAGTCCTGATGGTTGTAAAGTAGGTTAACATGTGACCAGGCTCATTTTTATGACCTTTTTTCGGAGGGTGATTGCTAGAACACCAGTTTTTGGTAAATTGCAGTTATGTGACCATGGGATGCTACAAATGGCCCAAAATGCATTCATGTGGTCGGGGGTGGATGGGACTGTGTCATAAATATCTTTTGGCAGGGGTGGGGGAAGAGAGTTTGCTTGTAACTTAGAACAGATTGGACATAAATCAAGGACTACTTGTAAAAAGAGCTACGTATGTATGTGTATGTATATGTATATGTATAGTGCTTTTTTTGTAAAAAAAAAAAAAAGTGCCGGAACTCACACACGTTATACAACCCGCCTTGCCTACCCTACAAGGTTCCATCCAAAAAAGGTGCTGGAACTCCGTTCTGGGCGTTCTATGACAAAAAAAGCTGCCTGAAATTATCCTTCTGCATGAGCTGACTGGAAACATGATTTTTATGCAATGTCAAATCTCCCCCTCTCTCCTCCCAGTGGGGGAACTGCACAAGAAAAATTCCACAAGCAGTATGAAAACAGCCCTTAGAATAATATAAGTACAGTACAATCTTCATTAATGTAAGAGATTATGGTTTTCACAGTTTCAAGGATGCCATCAGAAATGCTTGCCTTTGCTTCCTTAAGGCTTTTGTTAAACAAAATGATTTCCAATTTGCTTTACCTCCAGATCAGGATGGCGGTTAGCCTGATAACATTCAGGAAAGCAATCAAAATTGCTTACCATGCAGGGTCCATGATAAAGGGAGAAACCCATTTAAATGAATAACAACATAAAGGGCCATAATGTGTTGTGGCTGGTTTTATCTGTTGAATGTTGTTTTTCTTATTCCAAACTACCTGGATAAACTATGGGGTAGGTGATATATAAGTGTCTGTATAAAGAAATAAATAAGGAAAGGAACTAAGAATGTGAATCCCATCAAAATTAAGAGGCTAGAGAAAAACTGGCAGAAAAGTGCCAATTGGCTTCTACATCTCTTTTCATTCTTTAATATGTTATGCCCACACTTGCAAAAGGGACAGGAGGAATGCCTTATTAGTGACATTTTCCATAGTCCTGTTCAAAAGGTTGTAGAATCCAGATCCAATTCTCTCCCCTGAATTCCACCTCCCTCCCCAGGTATTCTGTATTAATCCAGCCATGTGTACCATTTTGAGATTATGTGTCCTATCAAGGTGGAAATTGTAGCCTCAAGAGTTTATATCCATGAGCAAGAAATCCATCTATCTATTCATATATAGCAAACCATCTGAGAACTACTGTATGTTCAATATATAGTATTATTACCCTGTGGCATAAATGATAAAGAGAAAAAAAAACTACGATGGAGTTTTGAATATTGTTGATTCTGATTGACTGGAGTCACCAAGGACATGGAGTTGTTTTAATTCCTACTTCTATTTTTCCCCCAATTACCTTTGAAATTAATTCTGTGTATAGACAAGATCAGTCTTCCATGACTGAGTTTTTGATTTTCCACATTTAAGATAAAATGGGAAACATGAAGGCACATGAACCCACATAGTTTTAAATTCTAATCATAGTTACTGAAAAATAATGGAAGAGAAGGTAGTATAAACCCTAAATTAGCCTTAATATGAATAATTAAAAAATAGAACCTTCCCAAAGCTAAGAAAGAATTAATATTTTATGCCTTCTCAAGATATTGGACTTGACTGTGAACTTAAAATACTTATCCTGCAGAATATCTGTAGTAATGACTATGGATCTGCTGATATCAAGGAGCACATTCCCCCATTTCTGTTAGATATGAACCAGTTGTTTCATTTCCTTTGGTTGAGTCTACTTTTAGAACTTTCACAGGTTTCAGCCACGTTTTATTAGAGTTGGTCACCATATTTTCCAAATTATGGGGTGTGAATTCCAGAGCAATTGATAAGGACAGCACAGGACGTTGCAGCATATGTGCCCAATCATTATATGGAACATCTCTGAATTTCATTAGCAACCACACAGGTTGGCTGCAGCACCATTTTTTAATTGTTTAACTTTATAATATTTTAAAAGATTTTTTATTGTCATAAATTCAAATCCCTAATGTTTAATAGTAGTTAAGAAATGTATTTAGAAAACATTAAGCTTTTTCAAACCATTTTTAAGCAGGATCCAAAGTGCAACACCATATAGTACCACCAGTAATATTAATGACTGATAGAGAGTAGAGTAGAGCAGAGCAGAGCAGAGCAGAGTAGAACAGAATAGAATTCTTTATTGGCCAAGTGTGATTGGACACACAGGGAATTTGTATGCATAAGCTCTCAATGTACTTATTTTATTTATAATGCTTATGCTGCTTTTTCTCTAGAGACACAATGTCAGTGTCCTAAAGACTCAGGCAGTCTGGTCAATTTGTCTATTGACTTTTGCTCTGGCCATTCATTTCTATTATTGGATAATAAGGTGACCAACCATCCTCCTTTAAGGAGGACAGTCCTCCTTTTGTAAGTTCTGTCCTCCCTCAAAAAGTGTCCTAGTACATGTCCTCCTTTTTGATATTTGAAGACTAATCTGCAGGGCTTTTTTTCCCTCATAGAACGCTGAGAACGGCGTTCCGGCACCTTTTTTTGATGGCTTTTTTCAATTTTTGCATGAGCTGTGCTACTCCCCCTATTGGCTTTCGAAAGCCATTAGGAATTGCTGCCGAGCGCACCAAAACACCCGGCTGGCAAACTTTGCACATGCAAGTTGTCTGCAGCGAAGGTGAATTGGCAGGAACTTTGCATCCCTCCCTGCTACCCAGCTACACCATCTCCTAGTTAGTTCCGAAGATACCTGGAGGAGACTGGAGCGGTAAGTTTCTCTTGATCTTCGGCTCTGCTAGGGCAATAATGGCTGCGGGCGCAAGAGGCAGGGGCGGCGGGGGTGCTGCGGGCAGGGGTTTGAGGGGCAGCAGCGGCCGGCTGCCTTCCATGCAGTGGGAGCCGCGGGGCCCTCTCTACATGGGGCTGCACAGGGTGGGCGGTGGTGCTGGCGGGGTGGCTGCAGGCGGGGTGTGTCGACGGCGGGCTGCCCCGGGGCCAGAGCCGGTGCGGCTGGTGCTTTGGGAGCTGCAGGGCCCACTCTACACGGCAGGGCAGCGGTGCTGGCGGGGCGGCTGCGGGCGGGGGTGCAGTGGGTAGTTGACCTTCCATTCGCCGGGCCAGCTTTTACGATATTTTTTTCTTCAATTTATTTGTGTCCTCCTTTTCATTGTAAAAAAGTTGGTCACCTTATGGATAATTCAGGCAAATTGAGGCAAATTGTTCAGTTTGCTCAAGCTGAGTTTCATCAAAGTGAATTGTAGTCCAGGAGCCATCAGTTGTGAATATCCTGGTATTAATAGTTAAGCTACATAAATAAGCAGCATTTTTATATCAAGTAGGATATCACTGTCTGCAAAAATCAGACTGTTATCAGCAAACATATTTCTGATTAATTCATCTTATCCATATTTGACACCACACTGATTAGCAAAACCTTTCTGCATGACTGTATTGATCACAATGTTGCACAGCAATGGAGATGCAACACACCCTTTCCTCAGACTACTACATACAGGGAAATCTTTGAATATTTTGCTATTAACAAAATCCCTCATATACCTGCTATAGGAAGCATATTATTTTAGCAGGCAGAGCTTCAGCAGTGGGAGCCTTCCATAGCATTGGCCGATGAATGCTGCAAAAGTAACAACACAGTGATGAGCTTCTTTCCATGTCTAATTGTCATAATTATTGTCATAATTTGGTCATAATATCTTCTTCCAGACAGAAACTGGTCTGTTCTCTTTGTGCTTATCATATTTGACTTTTTTGAAGCTGTTGTTGGATTATTTTCTTAAATAACTTGCCCACAATTGACTACAGACTAATCTTATTGTAATTTTTGCCTTCCTCATTGTAGCCATTATTGAAAATAAAAATGAATGTTGATTGTTTTAATCAATGTTGCATTTTTTTCAGACTGTCAGAGCATTTGAAGAAGCAATTCCCATAATCCCCAGTTAGCTCAGTCAGTTCTAGATTCAACTCCTTTCCTTCCTGCCAAGCCACGAAGATTCTCCCAAGTATCAGGAATATATGAATAACATTTTTAATTCATAAGCAAAACACATCTTCTGTATGAATGAACAGCTGGCAGGGGACCTCATTCACATCTCTTTGTTTTTATGTTTGTCTTTTCTGAGTATATGGTTGTCTGTTATATAGTGCTAGCAACACTGTCCTAACTAACAGAACTCATTACTTACAAGTAAGTATATTTTAAATTTATAGAATTTTTAGGACACAGTTTGGAGTTAAGAGAATTCTGTTGAGGTTGAAGATAAAATATAAATTCTTACACAAAAACAAAAATAAGAAGACCAGGAGTAAGTTCTAATATAACCATTGCAATTTTGAAGAAATTTTACCAAACCCCCCGCCCCCCCATTTGTTATAGATTTTCAAAGATCTGAATGGAATAAATGCAGCATGTTTATTCAAAAGGAAATAGGTATTTTGATTTCTAGTATAATACAAACACAGAGACACACCTGTGGTGGATATTCTTTCTAAATTTAGATATCATGTGCCAACTCTCCACCCCGTTACTATAACTTAGGCCTTTACATAAGAACTGCCAACTAAGAGCAAGTTTAGGCAACTCCTTATTGGTTTCTGGGCTTTTCTTTCTTACAAGAGAAACTGAGCAAAACAGAGCAGATGGTTACGTGCCATCTTTGGGGCAGGGCATGGGGGTGGGAACTGGAATGTCAAGATGGGTAAGTAAAGAGAGCCAGCAAGCCCCAGCAAGCAGAAGAACTGAGATGTTCTAGGGCAAATAGTGCATGGGAAACAATGCCAAGTAGACAATGAAGTTATTTGTTAGGAAGGAAAACTAAGCTGAGCCAAGTGAAATATTGGGCTTGAATTCAACACAGAGATTCAGCATCCTTGCCGTGGAGAAATTAGGCCAGCTTGGCAAACTCCTCACTCTCACTCTCAACTCAGATACATGCAAGTATACCTATGTTAAGGGAAGCCTACTAGATGATTCGCCATAGATTGGTGAGAATATCTGAATCCTAACTTTTTAAATGTGTACACACACACTATGATCTAAATGGTAGACATCTACAAAAGTGTAATACTTTAAAAATATTTTTTCCTGCATTGAACAAAGTACAAGGAAACTCTTTGCACCAGCTCTAGGAGTAACATAAGGCAGCATTGCTGCTAAAGACTTGTTTGAGTGGGCTGCCCCAGGCAACTGATACACTCTGCTGGGTTCCAGTTCCAGTTCTGAACTGGTTGTGGAATTAGAGCAGTGGGAGCATTGTGCTGCAGCGGGCCACCTCCTTCTTCAGAGATTTGTCCCAGTCAGTGTTGACAAAGGGAAGAGATCATGTCCATGGTCTTCTCCCTTGTAGGGTGCCTCCCTTTCATCTACATGAAACTAATGGTTGAGGTCATCCATCATTTTGGGTTCCTGTATCATCAGTATGTTGATGAAACCCAGATGCATATCTCAATCCTGGGCTGCAGACGCTGTCAGTGTAGTGACCCTGTATCTAGATATTGTTCAGGTCCAGATGGAGAAGGACAGATTTCAGCTCAATGCTGACCAGACATAATTGTTTTATAAGTCGGGGACAGTTTTACTATTAGTCTTGTATGGGGTTGTACTTCCCCATTCAAGACTGGTCCTCTTAGATTTGCAGCTACTGCTACCAGTTGCAGCTGCAGCTATAAGGACCTTTGCTTAGATTGATCATGCCAGTTGTGCCCTTTCCTCAACTGGGAGGGCAGACAGTAACTCACATCCTAGTCACTTCAGAATTTGACTATTGCAATGGGGCTTGTTCTTGAAGTCCCTGTGGAAGCTACAGTTGGTTAAAATTGTGATAGCTTGAGTGGTAACAAGCACTTCTTATTATGCCCATCTGTTGTCACTGCTAGAGAGGTTGCATTGGTTGCCAATCAGCTTACAGGTGCAATTCAGAGTGCTGATTATCACTTATAAATCCTTTCATGGCATGAGGCCTAGTTGTTTTGGAGCCTGGTTGTTAGGCCTGTGTCTTTATAGAAGATAAATATCCCAGCTCCAATATAGTATATGAATGTTGCACATGAAAAGACCGAGCTTACTTCTAATTACTCACCTGTAATAGAGGCATAATAGAACCAGTATTTTATCCAGGGCTTACTTCTTAGAAACAGGGAGATTTTCTGTAAATACAAGTCTGTGTAGACTTAAAACATAAAAAGCAAATAAGACCATGGCAGTCAGGGGCGCTGTAGCCAACTGCATGGCTAAAATCTCAGATAAATACATCATTCATCGATAGGAAGGGGTTCAGGCAAAGGCTCAAAGCATTCTGAAATGCTGAACAAAGCTCATTGTGTCTGTTCAGCATATTCAAAACTATTTCCCAGAAAGTTTTATTGTTTTGTTTTAAGTACATTCTGCACATTATAGTAATGCTTTAAAATGTATGGACTGTGCTGAACAATACATAAAAGGCAGATACTGAGGGTAGTTCCTGAAACTGGGAATGAGGGCCACAGCTACATATGTAGCTCATTTTTTAGCTAGGAAAAAAAATGGATTTTTATTAAGGTGACCAACTTTTTTTACAATGAAAAGGAGGACACAAATAAATTGAAGAAAACAATATCGTAAAAGCTGGCCCGGCGAATGGAAGGTCAACTACCCACCGCACCCCCGCCCGCAGCCACCCCGCCAGCACTGCTGCCCCGCCGTGTAGAGTGGGCCCCGCGGCTCCCAAAGCACCAGCCGCGCCGGCTCTGGCCCCAGGGGCAGCCCGCCATCGACACACCCCGCCTGCAGCCACTCCGCCAGCACCAGCGCCCACCCTGCGCAGCCCCATGTAGAGAGGGCCCCGCGGCTCCCACTGCACGGAAGGCAGACGGCCGCTGCTGCCCCTCACATCCCTGCCCGCAGCACCCCCGCCGCCCCTGCCTCTTGCGCCCGCAGCCATTATTGCCCTAGCAGAGCCGAAGATCAAGAGAAACGTACCGCTCCAGTCTCCTCCAGGTATCTTCGGAACTAACTAGGAGATGGTGTAGTTGGGTAGCAGGGAGGGGTGCAAAGTTCCTGCCGATTCACCTTCGCTGCAGACAACTTGCATGTGCAAAGTTTGCCGGCCGGGTGTTTTGGCGCGCTCAGCAGCAATTCCTATTGGCTTTCGAAAGCCAATAGGGGGAGTAGCACAGCTCATGCAAAAATTGAAAAAAAGCCATCAAAAAAAGGTGCCGGAACGCCGTTCTCAGCGTTCTATGAGGGGAAAAAAAGCCCTGCAGATTAGTCTTCAAATATCGAAAAGGAAGACATGTACTAGGACACTTTTTGAGGGAGGACAGAACTTACAAAAGGAGGACTGTCCTCCCTAAAGGAGGACGGTTGGTAACCTTATTTTTATTCATCCATGTATTTATTTTTTACAGTAAGAGGTACTATGCAAAAATGCACAATATGCATTTTATCTTTTTTTCCCCCTTGGGGCAACAATAGTTTCAACTTTTAAAATAACGTCCACATCAGTCAGCTCACATTTGATTAGACTTGTGGCAATATAATAGCAAGAGCTATTCCTATTGAAACCATTTTTTAACCTGCCTGAAGGTATGATGGGTTTTTTTCTTCTACCCTATCAGATAATACTTGGAGGAGGCAAAATGTTAATGTAACTCAAGTATAAAAAATGGGAAGCTAATACTTTTAATAGAGCATCCACTTAATTAATGCAGAATTACTACTTGTGCTCCTCCTTTCGCCTCTGCAAAATCTGTTGCAATATTATAAAATAAAAAATTAAAATATATAAGAATACATTTTGCAAAAAATGTTTTGACAGTTTTTCACCATTTATATTTCTGCAATGTGTTTTTGTGACATACGGCTAGCTAACCTCTCTTCTCATGCTGCAACCATAGAAACAAAATATTCTTTAGCCAAAAGTGTTCAGTAAAAGTTAAACTAAAAAACACTGAATAGCACAAAAGAAATAACACATTTTGTCATATAAAAATACAATTTAAATATATGCTGCTTACTGTATATACTGTGTATGTGTGAGAAGTTGTTTGCAGGAAACAGGGCAAACTCCATTACGTATCTGCATTGGTTATATGGAAAAGTGTAGCTTTGAGAAAGGCTTATGGGAGTTGTAATCCAACATTTGTGGTGGACAATAATTGGAGAAGCCAGATTAGTCTATCTCAGGGTTTCCCAACCTTGGCACTTTAAGACACATGGACCTCAACCCCAAGAATTTCACAGCCCACTCATGCTGGCTGGGAAATATTTGGACTTAGGTCTTAAAGTTGCCAAGGCTGGTAAACTATGATCTATCTCAGAGGTGTCAAACTGCCGGCCCACAGGCCAGTTTCATCATACCGGAGCCGCGCCCACCCCATTGCCGGCAATGGCGAAAAAGCTCCGATACGTTGTGCAACGTCACGTGACGTCGCGAGTTTGACATGTCTGATCTATCTGAATACATTAGCACAGCTGATCCAACGTAGGGATGAAAAGGAGTAACTAATCTATTGATGTTGGATATGCCCTTGAATTATTCCTTCTCCAGTTTAGTAATTTATTTTTGTTAAAGGCCTGTTACTGATGATGCTATTTCACCAGAAGTATCCCTGCCTATCATTACTCAGGTCAACAGAATCAGCAACAGAATCAGACTTTATACTACCAAGAATGTGCATTAACATGGTTAAAGTAATGGATTACTCTTGGACACAAAAAGCTACTATACTTAGAAGGACATAATTTGCAATTGGGATGGCATGCCTTTTTATGGTATGGAAAGAACAAAATTCATAGATATTTTCAAAACCACTATGTAAGAAATGCCTTATTTTTAACATGGGAAAAGATAAAAGTGAATATATATATATGAAAATTCCAAGGTGGCTTTCAACAATGGAAGCATTCGGTCACCCTAACTTAATTAATCCTGAGAAAACCTTAACACAGAGGTCCCCAACCCCCAGTCCGAGGACTGGTACAGGGCCGTGGCATGCCAGCAACCGATCCGCACAAACAAGTAAAGCCCCATCCATGGGAATCAGGCAGCACACAAAACCACACACTCTCTGGTCCACGGAAAAATCTTTCTCCACGGAACCAGTCCCTGGTGCCCAAAAGGTTGGGGATCTCTGCCTTAACATACAAAGATATTTTGAATATTGAAGGGAACTTAAAAACCAAACAAGAGCTGGAAAAACAGGGCATCGACTTATCATGGTGGCCTCATTTACAAATACAAACAAGATATGAGAAAGATAATAAAATGTATGGTTTCTATAAAGAGCAGACAATGTTTGATCAGGTACTATTAACATCAGACGAAAAACTGATTAAGAAATTGTATAAATCTTTGTTAAGCTTAAAGATGGAAGATGAACAAATAAAAGAAACGATAACATGGGCTAAAAACTTTAGGCACAATATAGAGTTAGAAAAGTGGCAAAATCTTTGGGAAAGAAACTATAAAATAACAATGGCAACTGCATATAAAGAAAATCTGTACAAAATGTTTTATAGATGGCACCTACCACTGGCCTCACTAGCAAAAATGTTTAAAAATATGTCTAGCAATTGTTGGAAATGTATGCAAAAACCAGGCACGTACTATCATCTTTGGTGGATGTGCCCTAAAGCAAAAAAATTTGGACAAAAATTCATATTTGGTTGAAAAAAATGTTAAGAAAGCATATAGATTTTAAACCAGAATTATTTTTATTAGGTATAATTACAGGAAAATATGAGAAAGAAAATGCATATTTAATGGTACATGTACTAACAGCAGCAAGAATTGTTTATGCACAGAATTGGAAAAATGAAGAAATGCCTTCTGAAGATGATATAATCAAGAAAATACTGGAATGTGCAGAAATGGACAGGCTCATGTTGAAGATTAAAGAAAAAGAAGATACAGAGTATTTTCAAATATGGGATGTATTTTACCAATACCTGGAAAGACGGGGTAGAGATTACAATTTTACTACATGTTATTAAGATAAGACCCAAACAGCATATTGTTTATTAGGCACTTATGAAATGTAAATTTATATAAAAAAAGAATAAAATATATTTTTAAAAAAAGAATCAGCAAGGTGTGTATCTTGACCTTTTGTTTAGAGCAAATTTGTTTCCTCGGGATTCAGCCAGGAATAGTAATAGTAATATTTCTTCCTTGCTAAGTTCCCTATACAAGCAAAGTTTTGAAGGCCATCTATACTGACTGACTGATAATTTCCCACAAATTACATGTGAAAACAGAAATCACTCTAGTTCTGTAATGTTCTTCTTTATACACAAAAACTCACTACTGTTACTTCATATGAATTTACACTGCCATAACCTGTCCTGCATTGTATTGTTAAAAGAAAAATCTTCATCAAGGTCCAGTCCAAGCTGGGAAGAATCAAAATGGAGACTGCTTTTTAAAGAAGGTTGTGGTTTATTGAAGAGGAGAGCCAGACAGAAAGATGGCTCTGGGAAAACTGATCACATGAAGCAGGGAGTGGTAGGTTTTTATACTTTCTGGGGCTTTTGAGGTTGTTTCCTCTTCCTGTTTGAGGCTTTGTATTTCCTGTGTCATGTACTTTGACCTGAGTCTCAGTATGTTCTTTTGGTATTGGTGGGTTAATCCTATTATGTCTCATGTCCTTAGAATTTGGGTGGGGGTATGTAGATTTTAGGTGTCTGTCTTCCTAATAGCTTCCTGGCTCCAACCTTCCTGAATGGATTATTACATCTGCATTTCTAAAAGCTGCCCTCTGCCTAGTTTCTGCTTGGGGGAGAAGGGCTGGGACTGGTTTCTGGGGGCTGGTTTCTGTCTTTTTTTAAAGATCTCCATTATTCCTTTTGGAGAAATATATTCTGCCTTTTTAATATTCCTCAAAATATTTCTTTCTCTGGATTCTTCCCACAATTCCCCCTTTGTGCCATAAGAGTGTGAGTGACACACTTTTACTGGCACGAGATTAAAATTTGATCTGGTCAGGGAGACTTGATAAACAAGCTTTTAAACTCTCAATGCAAAAAAAGGGGGGGAAGACACTAATAGAGGCAGCAGAAAAAGATCTCTGCAGTGGCTCCCAAAAGGAGAGCTTCCAACCCATGAAGGTCTAAAAGTCAGGGCAAAAGTTCTGTTAGATGGAAAAGAAATTTATAGTGTCCAATATTCGGTGCCAATTATTTTCAAATGTTCGATGTCACTTTGAGCTTCCAGTAAGGTCTGCACATACCTCCCAAAATTCTTCACAGCCATATTTTTCCTCAGTACATAACCACTGGCTGCCCATTTTCAAGGGTTGCTTTCTGAGTCTGCTTTAGCTCTTAGTTCAGTGCATCCAGGTTTATGATGTCCAATTGAGGTTAGCCAGTATGCAACCCAGTCTATTATTTTTTTTTTAATTGCACACAGTGAGCATTAGGACTCCCACTCTGACTCCACCAGTGCAACATATTCAAAGCTTGGGTTTTGGAGATCTCTTTCCTGCTACCTCCTCAGTTGGAGCATATGAATTGTAAATCACCTGAGGGGGCCTGATTCCCTCCCCCTTTGAATTTGCAGGAAGTTGTGCATGCAAAGCTTTAGTGTCACAGAGCAAGAACCAGTCTGGAGCTTTACTGAAGGTAGGTGAAGGGGATAGACTCAGTGTGATTCTGAATGGTGTGTGTGTGTGTGTGTGTGTGTGTGTGTGTGTGTGTGTGTGTGTGCATGCAGCTACTTCTACAGACAATACAAGCATCCTTGACAAATTTGCCTCCCAGCAGAGAGAAGTCCAAGGTGTTCAATACTTACTGTGCCAACCATTCCCAAATGCCATCCCTCCATAAATACATTCAACTGCTTAATTACAATACAAATGAGGCAAGAAAGAAAACCTTACAGTGAGTTTCCACCCTCCCCCCATAGTTTTCCTAGTTGTATTCTGAGGCTTCACGTGGGGACCAATTGTTCCAGGATTTCTTCCTTTCTCTGCAGCTTTCACGGGCCTCTGGGTGATGTAGCACTGGGAAGATCTGTTCCACTCTGGTTGCATGGTGACTTTCTAGTGGATGGCTGGATTCAAACCCAATTCCATGGCTCAAATGAATGAAGGCAGTGTCTGAGTCAGTGTGTCTGCTTCCAAAGGTTGTGGGGGTTGTCTGTACAGGGCTGAAAGATATGAGAACAAGGTCCCCTCCCCCCTTTCTGGGTGGACTCTCCCAGGAGAGGCTTTGCTGATCAGTCAAAGACATGGAGAACAGAAGATAAGAAATGGAGAAGTAGATGGAGGGAGAGAGTTTGAAAAAGCATTAAGGTCAACATTGCAGATGTTAAGTAGAAAGATAAAACCCACTTAAACACATACAGTAAATTCAAAAGTGAAACTTTTCCAGCAGATGAACTTAAAACATTCTCTCCTGATAACTTTGGGCTGTTCTTAAAAGTACAGAGAGAGAAAGCAAAAAAGAACACATTTCTCTTCATCCTGTTTGCTGGCCAGACAATTTTCCTTTTGGTGGCTTATTTTAAGCAGAATTTCTAGCAGAATTTTAAAAGAAATTCTCTTTGGATTAGAGCAGGCATGTCAAACTGCCAGCCTGTGGGCCAGATGCATCACGCCGAAACCGCGCCCACCCCATTGCTGGCAATGGTGGAAAAGTCGCAATATGTTGCGCGACGTCACATGGTGTTGCAAGTTTGACATGCCTGAATTAGAGTAACCCAGCAGTTACATTTACTTTACACACAAAGATACACACACAAAGACAAGGAAAAGAGAACAGAAAAGGAAACAAAACTCTTAGTTTTACACATCCTGGTCATTCCCACCATAAATCTCAGTTAACTCAAATTACGGAAGGCAAAATCTTAAACATATCACATGGTTGCATAGAAAGAGAAAGAGAGAAAATCACTACTCCTATATTTTATTTTATTTTTCCTTTCAAGTACTTTATTTATTTATTTATTTATTTATTTATTAAATTTATATACCGCCCTATCTCCCTTGCGGGACTCAGGGCGGTGAACAGGCGATACTAAAAACCACGGTAATAAATAGTTTGTTTTAAAATCGAATTAAATAATGGGACTGTTCTAAAAACACACCCGTAAAAAACCCCCCACTGAAACATAATCAAGCTACGCCAGGCCGGCCGCATGGAATAGATGGGCCTTCAGGGCTCGGCGAAAAAGGTGCAGGTCCGCAACTGTATGTAGGTCGGGGGGTAGGTCATTCCAGAGGGCAGGAGCTGCCACAGAGAAGGCTCTCCCCCTGGGGGTCGCCAGCCAGCATTGTCTGGCCGACGGCACTCTAAGGAGGCCCTCTCTGTGGGAGCGGACTGGCTGAAGGGAGGTGTTTGGTAGGAGGCGGTCTTGCAAATACCTAGGTCCATTGCCATGGAGCGCTTTAAAAGTTGTTACTAACACCTTGAAGCGCACCTGGAAGTACCTTTATTTAGCCAAATTGATTTCCCAGCAAAGCCCTGAGCAAAGCCCATTCTTCACAATTTTTTTGTGCTCGCTTCTTTTTTCATATTGGCTAGGATGGGCACTCATCTCTCATCCCACACCTCAAGCAAATCTCCAATAGGCAATCTAGACTCGACCCTCGAACTACAGCTTTCCATGTTCCCTTTACAATGTGGGGTTCAATTGGCTTAGTCAGGTCTTTTCCAGTGGCACAGCCCAGCCACTCTTAGAGACACTAACCCTGCCGCCCTGCCGTCAGTTTTCAGACAAAAAAAAGCAACACCCTCACAGAGTACAGGAACCTCCTAACCAGGGAACATATCACCGTCAGTTTTCAGACCAAAAAGGGGTCTGGGAGGACCTCTGCTTCCTGCAGTAGTATGGACACCTCTGACATACTGCCACCAGTTTTCAGATCCAGGAGGGGTCTGGGAGAACTCTGCTTTGTTCTAGTATGGGCACCTCCTCCAGATGGGCTTTACTTACAGGGCCTTACCAGTTAGTTGCCCAAATCTGATTCTCTCATTCACTCATTCCATTTCATTTTCACACAGCCTCTCCCTTTTCCCTAACAAAAGGTTCTGTGCTCTGACCAAACCCCTATGCTTTCCAGGGTCTGCTGGTTGAACAGATCCTTTCTGCAGTTAGGAAAGGCCAGAGGGAGCAAAATCCAACTGTCATTGGGAAAAGGGTCTTCTCACACACACACACAGACATACACACATTTCCTTCACTCCCCTGGGCTTTAAAAGTTAAAATTTAGAGATGCTCACCTTCTTTCCAAAGCAGTCCTTGAGCTCAAACTCAAAACTCGCTTTACTACCCTCGCTCCACATGGGCAGGGCCTGGGAAACCCATCCACAGACACAAGAGGTCTGCTGCCAGCAAGATGAGGCTTACCAGTCTCAGTCCATTGGAGAGGTTAGCTTGGAGTCCTATCCTGGGTGCCAAATTGTTGAAAGAAAAATCTTCATCAGGGTCCAGTCCAAGCCTGGAATAATCAAAATGGAGACTGCTTTAGAAAGAAGGTTGTGGTTTATTGAAGAGGAGAGCCAGACAGAAAGATGGCTTTGGGAAAACTGACCACATGGAGCAGGGAGTGGTGGGTTTCTATATCTTCTGGGGCTCTTGAGGTTGTTTCCTGTTCCTGTTTGAGGCTTTGTATTTGTGGCATGTACTTTGACCTGAATCTGAGTGTGTCCTTTTGGTATTGGTGGGTTAATCCTATTATGTCTCATGTCCTTAGAATTTGGGTGGGGGTATGTAGATTTTAGGTGTCATTATTCCTTTTGGAATAATGGGGAAATATATTCTTTTGGGGAAATATATTCTGCCTTTTTAATATTCCCCAAAATATTCTTTCTCTGGATTCTTCCCACAGTATTCAGAAGAGCATGTAATAGACTAGTCCTAATGTAACAGTCTTAAACAGAAGCCCTACTTATTGCCAGATTGGTGGACAGATCTGTAGCACCCCATATTCCCGGATTACAGTAACAACATTCATTAAGTCCCATCATTTATTTTCTAACCTGTCTTGAGGGAACTCCCACCCTGAAAAGTAATCCATAAAAGTATTTACATAAATGGCTTGTTATGTGGTTTTATAGTTATAATCTCCAGTGCAGAGACAGTATGCCTTTCTGTATCACCAGCTATATAGGACAATTATTGTTATCGTATCTGCTTCCAGGCTTCCAGAGATAACTGCCTGCCATATTGAGAGAAGAATGCTGATGACATGAGTCTTGGTCAATGGATCAATTTTTTGCTACTGATATATGCATATCATTATAGGGAGACCATATTCAAGAATCAAACTACGATAGTCATTGTAATCTAAAAAGAATAGATAAGAAGAGTGTCACATGCCATCTTCAAGAATGGAACAAACTTAAATATTGGGACAAAAGGAAACAGACAATAAATGGGCAATATGGGTAATATTCAATCTTTTTCTACATGAGCAAGGGTTTTAATTTACTCAAATGTAAAACGGTTTTTTTAATGTTTGTAGGAATTATATCCATGTGAGATTGATGCCTTTTCCATTTAGATGGAAGATACTTCAGAAGCTTGTAGATTTTAATTTATTTATTTACATCATCCTACTCCAACTAACTCTGAGCAGCTCACAATACAATGTCATAAAAATCAATACAAGCCAAAACAAGATAGGATTCAACCAGAGTATATAGACAAAAATAAAAATAACAGGCACACAGAACATAGGGCTTCATCTATCTCAACCAAGGCCTGGGACAACAAGGCCAGTTCTTTAACGCTCGATGGAACACAAAATGGGTAGGAGTATACTGATTTCAAAGGGCAAGTATGTGAGAAAAAAAGGCACACCCTGGGTCCCCATAGATGACACTATTGAATAGAAGAGAAGTGAAGCATGCCAACTCTGGTGGCAAATAATGCAGAGATAGATATTCCTTCAACCTGGTCCTATGTCATGGAGGGCTTTATAGATAATAATCAGCACTTTGAATTGTACTGGAAGCAGACTGGTAGACTAGGCCATTATCAGCCTTAGAAAACCCAGATGGGGGAAAGAACTTAGGGATGCCTCAAAAAGGGTGCAGTTTGCTTTTGGGGCAGTGGTATTTCCTTACAATTAATTTCTGCCTACTGGCATCCTTAAGATATGTTTGGAATGCAATGCCAGATTTGCCAGTCTTCTATTTGCAATCGGCAATAACAACACAGCTAGATTTTAGGAAGATGCTCTGTAGATTAATATTATCTTTCACGGTGTATTTGCAAATCAGTCAAGACTAGCAAATTTGCTATTTTCCAGGGCATCTTACAGCACTTAAACTATTGGCATCTCTTCACGCCTAGCAAAAGAGAAGCATATAACAGTATATCTTGGAGAAGCACCTCAGAATATTTATTTAAATTTATTTATTTATATGATGTATAGAAACCACTCATCTCATAGCAATGACTCTGGATAATATTGAAAGATTACAGTCATCAGAGCAACACATAACCTATAACACCCTGCTTAAAACAACAGCCTCCCACCATCATCGATGGAACTCACCTAACCTTGTGGCCCAAATGCCTGGGGAAACAGCCAGGTCTTCAGAGCCTTCAAGCTATCAGAGCTGAAGTTATTTGTAATGTTCTTTTTTCATAATTCCTCCACAACACTACAGATAAGCCAAGTTCCTTTAAGTACTGCCCCAAAGCATCAAAGTAGGAATGGAACAGAAGGCATTACGTGATCACTCCCATTACCCTGAGCGTGACAACACTAAGAGCAGAAGCTCCTGATAGAATCATCTTGCCAGCAAGCTTGTAAGGGAAAGGGAAAATCCACAAGGTGGCAATCTGCAAGTTGAAGGAAGGTATTGCACTTAGGAAAATGGACCCCCAATATCGAATTTAGAACAAGACGAAAATTGCAGATCACTTTTGTGTTTTTGCCAAGAAAGCTCTATGAACAAGACGGTAAAATTTAGATGAAATTGAAGCCAGCTGATGAGATTCTCCAGATCAGAAAGCCCGCTTTTTATTACTGTTAAAGAATGTCAAGAAATACGGGCACGGTGACATGACCAGACAAAGTTATAACAAAGTCTTATCACTAAATATAGTGTCAGTATTTAAAGGGAGTTCCTTTATTTTTTACAACTGGAACATGGCATGTAAGAAGCAACTAAGGAAATGAACCATATTAGTTGTAAGCAATGGTGGGATTCAGCCAGTTCACACCACTTCGGCAGAACCGGTAGCTAATTTTTTTGTTGCCCAGGCAACAAAATGGACTTCCGGAAGTGGCATCCACACAAAGAACCGGTTGTTCATATATTTGAATCCCACCACTGGTTGTAAGAATGGATTCTCACACTGATAAAAAAAAAGCTAATAGCTATTGTATAAACAATATTCAAGTATAGAATAGTCCTTTGAGGAAAGGGCATATTGATGCATCAGATTTATATTACAAAATGAGATAGATTTCTATTTAACATACTTCCCAATGCTGGCTCATACCCAGAGCTTATTTTAAATATAAAGTGGATTTTAATCCTTATTAAATTAGGCAGCAGAATATTTTTTATTTTTCATTGTTTCATTTCATTCATTCATTTATTTTTCATTAAATTAGGCAGCAGAATATTTTTCATTTTTCATTTATTTTTCATTTGGCCATTTCAGAGGTTCTAATTTGGATCAATTCGCTTAACTTATTTGAGTGATAAAAGAACTGGGTCTTTTGCAGCTGATGCTATCGGTTTGGTATAGAAATAGCCCACTATTTTATTTATTATAGATGTCCCAAATACATTCCAGTAGTTTATTTCTTATTTCAGGATTGGGCTTTGATACTGAAAATAGATACTGAAATTCCCCATTGTACAGCATGAGAAGAAAACATTGTGTACTGATTTTCTATTGCTCATAGATCCTCTTAATATAATTAGACATGGATGCTTAAGGAATCTGTAATGTGCTATCAAGAATTAGCAGTTAGGTCAGTGGTGGCGGCACTCTAGAGCCCTCTCTGTGGCACGCACACCGTTGGCCCAGCAGAGTTTGCCAGAGTAGTGAGCACGTGGCGTTTGGAAGCAACAGGGCAGGAAGTGAGCAAGCAAGTAGCATTGGCCCCCTGGGGATGCCCAGGAGATGGCGAGGGACTGGCCCCGGTCACGCTCACCCAGTCTGCCATGACCATTGCAGCCACACCCACCCAGTGAGCCATGCCCCCTGCCCCCCGAGGGCACCACTATGCTGATGCAACCCTGGCACTTTGCAATAAATAAGTGGGTTTGGGGTTGCAGTTTGGGCATTCGGTCTCTAAAAGGTTCGCCATCACTGACTTAGGTAATGTAGATTATTCAGGAATATAATATTGATTTCCATTAATTATTTTAAAGCCATCTAAAATCCTAGAGAATATTTTTCCACATCTAAAAAAAGGTGACAGCATCTATAAACTGCCGGCAAAGGGGGACTGTATCTGTATGAAACTGTGCTGGGATTTAAATAGCATGGATTAAAAATAATGAATGTACAAGTAATCCTTGGTTAATGGCTGCTCTGTTTAGTGACTGTTCAATATTAGAAGAGCACTAAAAAGGTAGATTTATGACTGCCCTTTTAATTGGAGAACTACCTGTTACGTGTATTTGAATTTGATTTTGTACAAGCTATCATATAGAATTTAATCTCTAGACAAAGGCCTTTTTCTCATGGCCACATTAATGTTTTCCTCCAGCCAATGAGGAAACCAAAAGTGTAAATTGGCATACTTTGTACTAGCTCCACAATCCTGTTCTTCCTCTGCAATAAGGAAGGCAACTGGAGCTATCCTGGCATATTAAATTCTGGAAGAGTGAGAAGAAGTGATTGGTCCTCTCTTCTCCTCCCCTCCCCTGCCCTTTCCTGTCCCCTCCCCTCCCCTCCCCTTATTTTTTTTTTTTTTTTTTGACAAGCTTTACATTGCCACAAGTGTGGCAGGGTGACATTGTAACATCTATAAATCACTAGTGAAGTAGCAAATCCTACAGAGCAAAAAGGGAAAGGAGGTACAGCACTGTCAAACAGGATGGGAGGGGCAGGAAGGATTTTTGACAAGGCAAAACAAAGGCTCCAGCTACCTCCCTTGTATGTTTTCCTACAATAGATAGCAAGTTTTCCTGATGCCAATTGCTCAGTCTCAGCAACAATAAAATACAGTCTATTTCCCTTCCATACCCTAAATTAGACAGTTGAAGGCTTGAGGTAACCAACTCTGCAGTCTCAGTTCTGTTTTGATAATCAAAAGAAACCTCGGTGCACAGAAGCCTCATTTGTTTTATTCTAAGCATGCGTGACAGGCTTCTACAAAAGAGCGAGCAGATCTTGCAGCCTTTCCATCTGTCCTCTCCTGTCAGGCAAAGGATTCTTCTAGGTGTCTCCTGGGGAAAAGTTGGGGGCGGGGGGAGGAATATTACACAATGCTAGAGTTGCCAGAAGGGAAGACTTACAAGATGCCTTTTCCTCCTGCTCCCTTTTTCTCTTTCTACCAATGAACTCTGGATTTCCAAGAGTTTGCTGTGGGCAGATTTCTGATTGTGCATGACATTCTCCATTTTTCAGTCTGAGCAAAATGTGTTCTGGAGACTAAAAGAACAACTGATGGGAATCCTGCAGGTAAATGAAATGTTTATAGTCCCTTAGAAACTACCACAGTGGGAAAAGGATCTTTCAATCAGCTATTGGAAATGGGCTCAGTGGGAGGGACAAGTCATTTCTCCAGCTGGGCCTGCATCAAAGCAAGTAAAGGGGGAGGTAAACCTCCAAGGTTACTAGGGTGTCTATTTCTAAGGGAGCCTGCACTGAACTGCAGCATTAAAAAAAAAAAAACAACACCACAGGATACAGTGTTTTTGTCATGTCATTCCCTTTCATCCTCAACAATTCTATGGCCATAAAACTGGCAACATAAGAAAAAAAAACGGTGAGAAGGAAAAACCCTTATAAAACCCTCATGCCACCCTTGCCATACATTCCACTCACCAACCTTGACCATCCTTGACTTCTCAGTGAACTCATATAACAAAAGCCTGCTTCAGTCTTGCTGCCTATATTGACACTTGCGCTGAAACTAAGTGAATTGCTCTCTAGGAAATTGGAAAATATCAGTAGCAATAGCACTTAGACTTATATACCACTTCACAGTGCTTTACAGCCCTCTCTAAGCAGTTTACAGAGTCAGCATATGGCCCCCAACAATCTGTTTCCTCATTTTACCAACCTGGGAAAGATGGAAGGCTGAGTCAACCTTGAGCCAGTCAGGATCAAACTCCTGGCAGTAGGAAAGCATTCTGCATTCTAATCACTGTGCAACCACAGCTCTCACTAGCTCAATCAAAATCATAAGGAAACTTTTCAAGATATAGAAACTTTTCACCCACACAATGAAATTCTCCCACCTGGACCCATTACTCAAGGTCAACATTTGGTCACAAAAGAAGTGAAGATTATGTTGTCCCACTGGATGAGAAAATGGAATTTCCTCCCCAGCTCAGCCCCCCCTCCCCCAAATCAGTTTGGATATAATGGATCTAGTTTTAATACAGGTACTCCTCGTTTAGTGTCCACAATTGGAACCAGCAACTTGATAGTTAAGCAAAGGGTTGCTAAGCGAAACCATGACTGTGCTTACAATCTTACTTCAGCTTTCCTTTGTTTTACAGTTCTGTGAAGCTTATAAATGTAAAGATTGTGGCATTTTTCATGGCTTTGTAACTTCAAAGGATTGCTGTCCTAGGCAGTTGCTAAATGAGGATCACCTGAAATTAAGAAAAAGTTGAATATGCCTGCAGTCTTTTTATCTCATAAAGGCAACTTTAATTTCTAAACTGGCATATCCTGTCACTCAAGTCTATTTTCATTGTTGTTGTTTCCATTTGCATTATAAGATGTCTTGAAAGGAAAGTTTCTTTAAGCTTCAGTAGAATAATATACTAAAGAACACAAAATTCCTTTTTGTTAGAGTATCATTATGTACAGACTGCATATGCTTCCATTAAAAAGTCAAGCAAATGTTTTTAAAACATGTTTTTATTTTATATTCTAGCATTAGAATATAATTTAGCGTTGAATCTAGAATATTTTAGCATCAAATCTTGAATGAGGATAAGTTTGGCTTCTTCCTCAGTCCTAGAAAGCTCAAAGTAAAAAACCTTGTCCCCTTTCCTCATGTGTCTCATCAGAATCCAACAACAGGTGACCTTCCTTTAACAAATGAGTTTCAATCTGCAGTGCAACAAAGGAACAGATTAGGGAGAAAGAAATAGATCTGTAAATAATCACTTGCATCTCTGAAATTGCTGAACAAACTCTCTGGGCTTTGTATGCCTGTTGTGAATGTATTTTAAGCTTTATTTTCCAGTCAGAAAAATTTCTGGATGTGGTATTTCCTCAATGACAATAATGGACTAAAACTATTGAATCTATACTATTTGAGGTTGGCGTTCTCTCTCTGCTAGAAATACTGTAGAATTGGAGAAAAAATTCAACCACTGAAAAGAGAAATGAATGAGAACTACAGCTAATGGATATGCCCCTAAATTACAGAGGTTCGTTTTATCCACTATGCTATGCCATCCTATTTATTTATTTTATTTTATTTCAATTCCAGCTATGTCTGAGTAGTTTACAAATAACAACTTGAAAAACCAATACAAACCAAATACAAGAAGGGATCTGGGTATAATATTCAAACAGAAAATAAAAACAACAGACTCCAGGGTCTGCATCCACTGTTTGATTTAGCTTAGTGTGTTGTGGAAATCTAGTCTCTGAAGTTTTTAGGGCACAGTTTTTGGCATCTTATGAAGTGGGAACAAAGACAACTGTGGGTTAAGCAATAAGCCATAGTGAAACAAACCATGGCTTAGCTTTTAAGTTTTATCTCTACATTAATAAATAAACAAACAAACAAACAAACAAATAAAATAGGAAATACTTCCACAGTTCACTGATTTTAAAAAATCTTCTCTATAAAAAGACTGATTCTTCTTTCCTTATTATCACTTACCCTGGAAAGTACAACATTCAGGGCATTCATTCAGAAATTCATTGTTTGCTATATTCAGAAACCCACCCTGAATTTTCTACTTTTCAGAGAAGCAAAAACTAGTTATGGAATAAGTATTAACAGGGAGCTGAATTCAGATCATTTTCCAGATCAACATTCTACACTACAGCTTTTTTTCTCTATCAAAGAAGAACGGGTAAGTTAAGCACACTCCTTTTTAAAAAGTATGAACACCGTGACATTTTATACAAATATTTATTCTTATAAGCTTACTTACTTAATATTTTATATTTATGCACCATATCCAATCCAACAGAGATTGAAAGAGAGGGAAATAGATCATACATACGGTATATAGAGAGAAACACATCATTTCTTAACTACACTGAAAACAAAATGATGAAACTTTCACTGTGATTTATCACTTGCCCTTATTCTCCTTTGCAGATGTTGACCTATATGTGGCACAAAAACACATATTCCTTCCAAGCTATCTTGCTAGAACTCAGTGTTATTATTTAAATCATACTGTATATAATAATGGCATTTATTCTCACAACCAGTTTTCAGCTAAGATATGAAATGGGCTGGAGAACGTGGCCCTTTAACATTTTGGAAAATTTGTATTTTAGTTTATTTTCACAGATTCTATGGTGTGGGAGATTCCAGAGAGTCCAATCCTTTGCATATGTATATGGCAACTTAATGAATTCTTGCTGAAAAATGGAAATCTTGCCATCCAGAAAAGAAAAATAACTTTCTTTCATCATGACATTTTTAGTATGATCCAGGGATTGAATGCATTTTCCACTTTGCTCCATATCCTGTCACACTAGATACCAAATTTACCATGCTTCTCCTCTGATCCACCAAAAACCAACTAGCTTTCCTCTTTGGATACTCAAAAATTCAAATAAAAAGAAAGCGAGATAACTGTGAATGGTTATTATTTGTAACATATCTTTTATATAATCGATATAAAAGATATAAAATATTACATCCCCAAATATTTTAATTATTAAATTAAACTTTTAAGTTCAGCATTTATCAAATCTCATGTTGAATTGGAAATTGCTAAGAATGAGCTGGACAGTCCCTAGAAGTGAACACTGAGACAGCAATATTGTAATACTTAATGTAATATCTTTGTTAACTATTATTGATTTTGCTATATTAGACCCCCTTAATGGTGGGTAGGAACTAAAATTTAGTTCATCTAGACAGCACTAGCTGCAAAAGGCTGGTTTGTGAGATCAGAAGATTTTTCACTGACACAGTCTGGAAATCATTTCCATGAGACATGCAATAATTAGATAAAAATAAAATCTATATTTAATGAAGCATATTAGTAAGCAATTGAAACTCAACTGATGATGAGACTATTCTCATTATTCACTGTTTTCTCGTTAACTGCAAGGGCCTAGAGCATTTGCTTGCAGAAAGATTACCCAGTGATTAAAGAACCGAACAAAAAGGACAAAATTTTCCAGTATAATTGATGTGAAGATAAAAATCTATAGAGCATTATATTCCTCAAGAAACTACATTCCCTTGTCAAGTATTATAGTAACTTCTTTTAAAAAACAACAACAACTGTGTTCTCCCCCAAATAAAATGTTTTGGGATTTCAGAAAGTGCAGCGACTTTGGAAAATGGATCAGAAACATAGATAGCTTACAAACATAAGTCAAGAGCATTGGTGCCTTCTATAGAGGCATAATTCGATAATTCTTAACCCTTTTCATTAATGGAAAGAAAGGAGGTAGCTGGGTTTCCCGCAATACACTAAGCCATAGTTTGTTAAAATACAACCTCTAGTTCATAGGACCCTTGAAGCAATTGGGGCCAAGAGGCACATTTGAGATTTGTCCAAAACAAATGGCAGATTTTTCCCATTCCTGAAATAGCTACCTCTATAGGCACAGCCATTCACAAAGGCAAGATGGTGAAGATGCTCTCAACCCTTCATTTTAGCCTTACAAGATATTCACAGTCCACTCCGAGTTTAACTGTCTCTTTTTCTGGAAATAAGTATGTACTGAACTGTATCCACTTATTACATTGATCAACATCCTAAAGAGCTTCCTTACAAATATGATTCAGGAGACTGTTGCTTTAGTTGCAACACTGAAAATTCCACTATTTAAGTTTAAAATGAAATAGTAACAATTTTTAAAAGGGAGATGGAGGTAGCAGGATTGGCAGGTATTAAAGGAAGTTTCTGCAAGGACAGTAATGTATTGGGATCTCAATAATAAATATGATTTGTAAAATATTCTTTATGAATTATAGTGGTTGGATTCAGATAACATTCTAGGCCCAGAGCAACAAATCACATGATGGCTTTGCATAATGCATGAAGCCATGTCACATGTTCCAAGGGCTCATGTATTTGCACCCATTTCTGCTATTGTGAAATTATAATAGCTAGGTAAGCTTAGCACACCATCATTTATCCCAGATGTTTCATGCAAAGTTTCAATGTGATTTATTTATTTGTATCTTGCTTTTATTATTTTTACAAACAACTCAGGGTGGTGAACACATCCAACACATCCATTCTTTCTATTACTTTCCCCACAACAACCCTATGTAAGTTGAGTTAAGAGGGAATGTCTGGCCCAGGGTCACAGAGCTGGTTTTCATAGCTAAGATGACACTAGAACTCATGGTCTCCTGCTTTCTTATCTGCTGGCTTAAGCACTAGACCAAACTGGCTCTCTTTTGATAAAACTACCTGCACTGAATAATTTAGAAGTAGCACGAGCCACTGTAGCAAATTATTAGGAAACTTCTCCCCCCCCCAAAAAAATAACAAATGGAGATTTGTTTTTAAAATGTGAAAGGGATGAAGAAAGTGTCAGTAGCCAAAATCCTCTAAAGTGGGAACCCAGATGAATGAGCATTAACACGGAGATATGGAGGATGAGGCCTACAAAGCCTCCAAACACTATTTTATGTGTTACCACCATGTTAGTTGTCTGGCAACCTGTTCTTTAGTTAAAATTTGGGATGGCAATAATTGCAGGTAAGAAACCAGATAAGATGCATGTTTTGTGCCACTCCTAATGGTTGGAAGCAGCTGAGAGAAGAAGCATGGGAGCAATGACATCCATTTTGAAATGAGGTGTCACTTCCATCTCTGCTAATCCTTCTCAGAGGTCCGGTTCTCTGCACAACCCAACATACTTTTTAGGTCTCCTGCTTGGCAGAGCTCACTTCCCTCCCTCCCTCAGATGAAACAGAAACCTGGATTTTCCAAAAGTAAAGCTGTGCTTACTTAATGACCACTTATTCAGGGACCATTCAAATTTAAGATGGTACTGAATGAATGATACTTAAAACTTCAAGTTCCAGCTGTCACATCATGGTCACAAGACTGCAATCCAGACACTCAGCTTGAGGCTTGCAATTATGACATTGCAGAGTCTCACAGTCACATAGTCATCATTTCCCTGATGGCACAGTGGTTAGAATGCAGCATTGCAGACAAACTCTGCCCACAGCCAGGAGTTCAATCCTGATCGGCTCAAGGTTGACACAGCTTCCATCCTTCTGAGGTCACTAAAATGAGGCCCCAAATTGTTGGGGGCAATATACTGACTCTGTAAACCACTTAGAGAGGGCTGTAAAGCACTATGGAGTATTATATAATTCTAAGTGCTATTGCTATTTGCAAGCTTCTTTGTCAGCTTCCTACAAGCAAAGTCAATGGGAAAGCCAATGGGAGGTCGCAAATAGTGACCATATGAAGTCCTTGCTTAACAACATTATGGGGATTCACTTAAAGATGGCAACTGGAAAATTTTGGAAGTGTTGTTGCTAAAACATGCAGTCACATGATGTCACATTTTATGGCCTCATTGCTTAGTGGTAGAAATTCTGGTCCATCATTAAATGAGAATCATCTTTATTGCATTTCCTTTCCAGATACTTCCAGATCATCCCACTTGATTTCCTATGTTCTCACTTTAGGTAGCTGTTCTCTCTACAGAAGTACAGATAATTGCTAACCAATGCATCTCTTAGCCATTACTGTTGGCTTCTAGGAAAGAATCTGTGAGTTCCTCTCTGCACATGCTCAAAAGTACACAGGTTGAAAAATAGCACTAACATTCAGTCTCAGTAAATTGGTGCAGATGATACTCTGCAGCATAGACAGGTCCAGGGCTTTTTTTGTCACAGAACGCCCAGAACGGAGTTCCGGCACCTTTTTTGGATGGAACCTTGTAGGATAGGCAAGGCGGGTTGTATGATATGTGTCAGTTCCCGCACCTTTTTTTTTTTTTTACAAAAAAAGCACTGGGCAGGTCTAAATGTACTGTCAGATGTAAGGGTTAATATGAACTGGAATAAGCCAGCTGTTACTAAGATTGCCATCTGGATACTCCCTTAGGGTGGAACTAGATATAAAAAGGGAAACACCAGGTTCTCAATCTGTTGTTTGTTTCTTTGAACAATGTTAATACTGACATTAATATGAACAGTAGTAGCATGGGGTATTATGTGGGAAAGGACGATTAAATGAAGAGGACAAAGCAGATTGGTCTTGACTTGTTGGGTCTTCTCACCATTTTCCAGATATACATATTTTCCCCACTTTCAAACCAACCAAAGCTCTCCAAAACATCTTAAGTAAACAAAAAGATGCTAAAGGAGGAAAAAAACCCAGGAGCCATCGATTCTATAACATACAATGTAAGGACTGTAACAGCCATTGAATAGGACAGATAGACAGAAGACTAGAAGAGTGCATCCCTTGGCAGGAAAACTACTGAATATAAATAGCCAGAAAATTCCACATTGACTAGCACTGATGATGATACCATGTCAGGTAATGAAACATCTGCAAGCTTGGTTATTTGCAAGTAAATGTCTGCAAAGCAAATAACTAAACTAAAAGATCATCAAGGATTCCACATTATTTGGTAGGTCAGGCCCTGGATCCAGATGTATTGGCTAACTATCGCCCAGTCTCCAACCTTCGCTTTGTGGCAAAGGTTGTTGAGAGTGTGGTTGCACAGCAATTCCCTTGGCACCTGGAGGAAACAGACTATCTGGACCCCCTCCAGTCGGGCTTCAGGCCGGGATACAGCACGGAAACGGCATTGGTCACGTTGGTCAATGATCTCTGGAGGGCCCGGGACAGAGGTTATTCCTCTGTCCTAGTTCTTTTGGACCTCTCAGCGGCTTTTGACACTGTGGACCACAGTATCATGCTGCGGCGTTTGGGTGGGTTGGGAGTGGGAGGCACGGTTATGCGGTGGTTCTCCTCCTTCCTCACCGATCGTACGCAGTCTGTATTGGCAGGGGGACAGAGGTCGACCCCAAGGCCCCTAACTTGTGGGGTGCCACAAGGGTCGGTCCTCTCTCCACTCCTGTTCAATATTTATGTGA
>NW_015386388.1:3803640-3806428 GCF_001527695.2 Protobothrops mucrosquamatus | reverse complement strand
CTTCTCTGTGGGAGCTCCCACCCTCTGGAATGAGCTGCCCCCAGAGATCAGGGTGATCCCTGATCTCCCTTCCTTCCGCCGCGCCCTTAAGACATGGCTATTCCAACAAGCGGGACTGGCCTAGGGCAATTTTTAGAGGGGTTTTAATCATATTTTAATTCGACTATATTTAAATATTTCTTTTTAATTAATTTTAATTTTGTAATTGTTTTGGTGTATTTTTAATCGATTGTCAGCCGCCCTGAGTCCGCAAGGAGAAGGGCGGGATATAAATTTAATAAATAAATAAATAAATAAATAAATAAATAAAATTAGTGTGTGCAGAGTGAGAGGTGGGAGATTCTGATGACAATAGCTTGCTGATCTTGGTTGATCTTGAAAAAGCTAAGCAATATGAGACTTCATTGGTATTTCATGAGAGACTATCATGGCTACAAGCCAGACTGGAAGGGCTTCCAGAAAAATGCAATCACAAACTAATTCTAGCACTGTTGCTAAAGAACCTTCATAGGCATAGACAAAGCTTATAATAACAGGCAGTACTACAGTAAAAAGTCAAAATGATCAATGAACAATCTTAGAAAATTAAAGTTGTTGAAATTGCTAAATTCAATTCTCTTTCAAGTCAGACAGGGGGATATAGATATTGAGATATCCCATTAAATTACGACTACCATCAACCTAGCATATTGATATAATATTATTGCCTTCTAATCTGTCTGGAGTTTGCCCTGGCTTTTCTATCCTAATTTCAATTCTTCTGCAATTTCTTTTGGTCAGCCAGCAAAGAGGGCATTAATCAGAAGAAGAGGCATTCAAGCTGCATAAATGATTTATGCTCATCATATTCTTCTACAGTTTGTGTTTTTTTCCTTAGGACTCGGACCTGGCGGGTATTACGGAGACCTGGCTGGGTCAAGAAGGGGGGGTGCCCCTCATTGAAATGTGCCCGCCAGGTTACCGTGCATTCCATCAGTCGAGAGCCCAGGGTAGGGGTGGGGGGGTGGCGGTTATTATTAGGGAGGTCCTGGACCCGAGGGAGACCACTGTGCCGCAGACTGTTGGTTGTGAGTCCTTGGGTGTGAAGTGGGGTCATGGGAGGCAGTGGGGCATGCTGATAGTGTACCTGGATCCCCGCCACGTGTCGGCAGCCCTACCCGAGCTTCTCGGGGTGATCGCCGAGATGGCGGTTGGGACCCCTAAGCTGTTGGTTATGGGGGATTTTAACCTGCCGTCGGTAGGCGAGACGTCTGAGGTGGCTCGGGAGTTCATGGCCTCCATGACGGCCATGGACCTGACCCAACTAATTAGGGACCCTACTCACACCGGAGGACATACGCTGGACTTAGTTTTTGCCTCCGGCCAGTGGTTGAGTGATCATGGATTAGGGGACATAGTGGTTGAGCCCGTCATGGTCTGATCACTCGCTCCTTCGACTGGCCTTCCTGACTGCTACACCCCACCGCGGGGAGGCAGACCCAGGAGAAATAAGATGGTTCCGCCCCAGGCGCCTGATGGATCCTGAGAGATTCCAGATGGAGCTTGGGCCAATACCTGTGACTCCGACCCACGGCTCGGCGGGGGACCTGGTGGCCGCCTGGAATAGGGCGGCCGGTGGGGCCTTAGACCGGGTCGTGCCACTGCGGCCTCTCCCCCATCGCCGGACCACCTGGGCTCCCTGGTTTTCCGGAGAGCTTAGGGGGATGAAGCGCCAGAGGAGACGCCTAGAGGGTGTTTGGAGGACTACCCGCTCCGAGACCGACCGGACACGGGTAAGGTCACATTTAAGGACTTACCTAGTGGCGTTGAGGGCAGCGAAGCGTAACTACTTTTCTGCCCTCATCGCGGTGTCCCGCTCCCTCCTACATCAGGGGGCACAAGGGGCCCCCTTGCAAGGGCGGGCAGAGGAGTTTGCGAGTTTCCTGCAAGATAAAATCGCTCGGATTCGGGAAGGGCTGACCTCCGAACGGGCTGGTCTGGGCGCGATGACGGAGGTGGGCCTTGATTCCAATCTATGGGTTGAGTTTGACCCCGTGACTCCAGAAGACATGGACAGAGTGCTGGGGCAACTGAATGCCACCACTTGTTTGTTGGACCCGTGTCCCTCCTGGCTGGTTATGGCCGCCCGGGAGGGTACGCGGGGGTGGCTCCAGGGAGTTGTCAACGCCTCTTTGGGTGAGGGATCCCTACCCACCGCCTTGAAAGAGGCGGTGGTGCGGCCCCTCCTCAAGAATCCCTCCCTGGACCTGGCGATATTGGCCAAC
Organism: Protobothrops mucrosquamatus; assembly: GCF_001527695.2. Classification (NCBI taxonomy): domain Eukaryota; kingdom Metazoa; phylum Chordata; class Lepidosauria; order Squamata; family Viperidae; genus Protobothrops; species Protobothrops mucrosquamatus. Next base: position 3,804,164 of record NW_015386388.1, on the reverse strand, counting down.
TACCGCCCCGTTTCCAACCTTCCCTTCTTGGCAAAGGTTGTTGAGAGTGTGGTGGCATGTCAGTTCTCCCGGCACCTGGAGGAAGCCGTCTACCTAGACCCGCGTCAGTCTGGCTTCCAGCCTGGGCACAGCACAGAAACGGCATTGGTCGCGTTGGTTGATGATCTCTGGAGGGCTCGGGATAGGGGTGATTCCTCTATCCTGGTCCTGTTAGATCTCTCAGCAGCGTTCGATACCATCGACCATGGTATCCTATTGCATCGGCTGAGGGGGTTGGGGTTAGGAGGCACTGTTTGGCAGTGGTTCTCCTCCTACCTCTCCGACTGGTCGCAATCGGTGTTGGCAGGGGGGCAGAGGTTGACCGCGAGGCAACTCACCTGTGGAGTTCCGCAGGGGTCGGTCCTCTCGCCCATGCTGTTTAATATCTATATGAAGCCGCTGGGTGAGATCATCCGTGGGTTTGGAGTGGATTTCCATCAGTACGCTGATGATACACAGCTGTACATTTCCACCCCAGACCACCC
>NW_015386388.1:3788829-3803093 GCF_001527695.2 Protobothrops mucrosquamatus | reverse complement strand
TCTGAAATTCTAAAATTTTAAATTGGGTATAATTTTATATTATTATAGTGGGTTTTAGGACAGGACAAATAATTTAATTAGTTTTGAATATTTTTAAATATTATGGTATTGCTGTTTTATTAATGTGCCTGTTCACCGCCCTGAGTCCCGCAAGGGAGAAGGGCGGTATATAAATCAAATAAATTTGAATTTGAATTTTTTAATTTGTATTTTTAATATGCTTGTGTAGGTATTGAGTCCTACCATTTTGATTTTTAGGATTGCACATTTCATCCTGAGTAGAATTACATATTTCTTTATATGCTTTTTATGCTTTAAAGTTTGCGCACTTTAAACAAATTTTGGGCTAAACACTGACTCAGATTATGCCATTACTAATTTGTGTACTAGATCTGTTCTATTTTTGAGACTTTCTGAGCTATAAGGGATTGTTGGAAGGTATCTTACAGACATCAGCCATCTTCTCCTGTCCAGATGGTATGGCATAAGACAATTTGAAATCACATGGTTAGACAGAAGCTGAAAATGCCCTGGAGGGGCGCCTGGAGGATCCAGCATCTTGTTCAAGACAATCCATCTTTTGTTCTCAGAGTGCGCCTTCACAGCCAAATTCTCTTGGCCTTTGGAAAGCCAGATGGGTCAGGGCTGGGAAGATTGGTTGAACAGACCGAGTTTATTAACACACTGCGGTATGTAAGGTTGGATTGGATTCAGCTTCAATTAATGTGGGCCATCTTGTTCTTTTCTGTGGTTATATTAGAAGAAACTGAATTTAAAAAACCAAAAGTTCTAATACAAAATAAAAATCAGTGCATGTTAAAGACAATGTATTTCAGATTCTACATACATTTATATAATCTTTGCAGTTTCTTAGAGGGAAATTGCCCAGAAAATTTGATGAGGTATTTCAGGAAGAATCGAACTTCTCTGAGATGTTCCAATATTTTTGCACTATAACATGTTATGTAGGAATGAAACAGATTCTCCAGTGTACACTATCAGTTTTGGAGTTGTGGCCAGTTTAGAAAATGAACTCAAATATGTACTGTTGGCCCTGATACAATATCGCAAAAATCCATTCTAGTATCTTTTGGCTCATAAATTAACATCTGAAAGGAGCATAAATAAGTGAATTAATTATAGGATGTCAAATTAGGCCTGACCTCTCATGATTATATAAAGAAATGCCCTTCATCTTGATTTCTCTTCACTGGTAAATCACAGCTTTCCCAAGGATATTCTAATAATATCTTTGAATCCATCCATCCAACTTATTCATGGCCTTCTCCTTTTATTCCCAAACATTGTGAAGCATAATTGTTTTTTTCTAGGCCCTCATCCCCTGATAACACATTAGTTTTTTTAGTTGCTGATCATTGGTTCAAGGGACCAATCATTCTCTGTTTCAGACCAGACCAATTGATAGTTTTTTATGAAGTCCATAATTATTTCTAAATCTGTAATTTGAAATATTTATAGATAAGAGATAAGATAACTTTTATTGTCATTTTTTTACTGTGGGCACAATGGCACACATCAAAAATGAAATTTAGTTTCCCGCTCTCAAAGTGAAGCACATACATGACATACACCTAAACATACTATGAACAACATATGTATAGACCCACACCCCTACATATACGTAGCAAATAAATATTAAATACTGTCCATCTTGAATATATAACGGAAGGAGGAAGCTTGAGAGTTCACAAGGTTGATGCTGTATAGAATGAAACTATGGCTGAATCTGGATGTTCTGCTTCGGATACCACGAAGCCTCTTCCCAGAAGGTAACAAGGAAAACAGGTCGTGAAGAGGATGTGTAGTGTCCCAGATAATCTTACGGACCCTGCTCAAACAACGCTTCTGTGCTATGTCCTGGATGGGAGAGAGGGAACTGCCAATGATCTTTTCGGCCATTCTCACCACTCTCTGCACTGCCTTTCTGTCTGAAGCAGTGATGCCTCCAAACCAGACTGTGATGCTGTATGACAGGATGTTCTCAATCGTCCCCCTGTAGAAAGTGGTCAGGACAGGGGAAGGAAGATGTGCTTTTCTCATGCGATGCAGAAAATGCAGGCGCTGCTGTGCCCGCTTCGCCAGTTTCTCACTGTTGAGTGACCAAGTCAGCCTATTTGTTAGCTGCACACCCAGGAATTTCTCTTTCTCTTGCTATTTTTCAACACCCAGTTTTCACAGCCATACACTCCCATTGGGAAAAAAGATATCATTTTACATAGCTAAAGCAATAACTACGCTGATCTTTATTGTTAGTGAAATAATGTTATCTTTCATTATCTTATTTAAGTTTCCTATTGCTTTCTTTCATATAAAATAATTAATTTTCCCATCTCCACTGTGCTGCTATCATGTTTTATTCTTAAGCTCAAGACACAAAATTATCTACCAGCAACTGCAAGTTAAATAGGAAGGAAGAATGACATTAATTTTATTTTCCTAATATTTAACATTAACTTGGACTTTTCACTACGCATTTTTTACTTTCCTATTGAGCTCCTCTAAGTCTTCTTTCTATTCAGTTAACATAATAATAATAATAATAATAATAATAATAATAATAATAATAATAATAATAATAATAATAATAATAATAATAAAGTTGGAAGGGACCTTGGAGGTCATCAAGTCCAACCCCCTGCTCAGGCAGGTAACCCTATACCATTTCGGACAAATGGCTGTCCAGTTTCTTCATAAAAACTTCCAGTGTTGGAGCATTCACCGGTTCTGGAGGCAGGTTGTTCCACTGGTTAATTGTTCTAACTGTCAGGAAGTTTCTCCTTAGTTCTAGGTTGCTTCTCTCCTTATAGTGTTTATACATCTTAAACTGTGTTTCAATTTTCAGTTCTCATTCCACTTCCAGTGCTGCCATTCTGATAATATATTCACTGTACTAGTTAGGCAGATATGGGTACAATGTTTCAAATTCACTTCTTTTTCTATTCTGAACCATTTTGTTTCTCCAAATTCCAAACTATGTCTTAGTATCTTTATTATTCCAGATGGAGTGTTAAGAGAAGAAGTCTGCAAGAAGAGATGAGATGGGGAAAACTATCAAACTGAAAATTAAGGTTACATCATTGTTTTTTAATGAAAATCAATAGGCACATGGCAAGCAGAAGGGACAGCAATTTATCTTTCCACATCACATTTTTTTGCATAACTTAAAGCTGCTGCCATTCACTCTGATTATTTAAGACATAAGGATTCTATCTCAAATATATTTAGCACCTCCATGTAGGAATCTATACATTTGGAGGAATATGTGAAACAAAATCTGTGCATACTTTCTGACTTTAGAAGTTTTAGGAAACAGCAGGCATTTAAAACATTTTGTGATTTTCCTTGATTCCCAGAAGAAAGACAGTCATTGACAAAAAAGGCAGTAATCTATCCTTGATCATGGTACTAGGGAAGAGAGTATGGCTTGCCAAGAATTCTGTACTAATGCTTACAGATTGCAAGCATTTGGGTCCTAAGAAACAGCTTGGTGGGGAGGTGGAACAATGGAAGAGTTCCCAGAATGGCTCAGGTCTAGCAGGAATTAAATTTCTAAGACACCCTTCTCTATTTGATTCACAAGAGATATGATGCCTACATATGAATGATTGTATATATGAAGATAAAATACAGTGCTTTCGGAAACAGTCAACATAGCCATGACATAGCCATGTTATCAATGGAGACTATACATTTTGTTTTGTGATTTTATACTGTTTCTTTAACTTCTTATTTATTATATTTCCTTGCTGTTCTTATACCATTTTTGTCATTGTTGTTTCTGAGCCACCTATAACCTTTATGAAGATGAGTAGATAGATAAATAAATAAACAACCTAGAAATTTTCTATAGGGGTGGTCTGATTTATCCTAACACTGCCCATCTTTTACTTTAATGTGTTTTTAACTTGCTTTACATAGAACAACTTCCACCAAATATCAACAATCAATTATATCGGGAAAATCATTAAAGGGCATTAACTATTAATGCAACCAGTTACCATGACATTTAATTTATGCATACTTGTGCAATTTTTAAAGAACACAAGTATTTTCTATTCTCACAGCAAGTCTGTGAATGCCTTTAAGATTTCTGTTTCTATTTTAAGATGAACAAATTAGAAGGGAGAGAAATTTCCCCCAAATCAAACAATGGCCATACAGTCTTACATTTTTTCAGAGGTGATGTTATTAAATTAAATGTATTTATCCTAAGAAAGGATATAAACAAACTATAGCATGCCTAAACGTAAGCATTCCAAATATAAGTCCCTCTGTGGGGGTTTTTTCTGTCTCATTTTCTCTGAATTTTGGTGCAGCTGGATTAGATAGTTCATAGTTGTGCAAAATTTTGAAAACTTCTTCCATGTTCATATTATGAAAGCAAACTCATAATAATACCAATGGTTTCAAAAACCTCAGAAATGAAATGCAAATAATATTTCTTGAATTGCCAGTTCAAAAATACTGGAAAAGCAATTGTCTGAAAACTAACGTTTACACCCATAGACTGAAGAATCAGAGATTATTTGGAAGATACCACCATCCATTCTTGAAGAGATGCCTGGCAGGCCTTGAGGTTAATAAAGAGAGGATGAAGATGTTGGTTAAATATGAACTTGCAAGAAAAAAAAACTTTGATGAAAAAGAATGGCCTTGCAATAGAGAAAAAAGTTAAATGTTTAGGGATTATTTTTACTAACATGAATTGTATGTTGTTTCAGAATAATTATGTTGATGTATGGAATTATATTTAAAAAGATCTAGTGAAATGAGGCAAATAACATTTGTCATTCTTGGACAGAATTTGTTATTATGTTGAATGTTTCACTTAGGGCAGGGGTGTCAAACTCAATTTCATTGAGGGCTGCATCAGCATTGCAGTTGCCCTTGGGGGGCTGGGTGGGTGTGGCCAGGGTGGGTGCAGCCTACTGGGTGGGCATGGATGGAGTGGGTGTGGCCCACTGGGTCGGCATGGCCAGCTCTACATCATTCGCGTCAAGGGGGCCTGTGGGGGCCTGAGCAGGAGTGGGACAGATCTGAGGGTCTCTGGCAGAAGGGGATGGAACCAGGGCAAGTGCCAAGGCATGGTCTACTGGAGGAGCCTCACTGTTCCTCTCAGGTCATGCAGGGGGGCTGGATGATGGTGCAGGCTGCCCGGAGCCCTGGGCAGCAGAGGTCAAACGCCCAGCCTGGCCATCGAGCACCCACAGCACCAAGCCCAGCCCCACTTCCCAAGGGGGCGCCCAGCTGCACTTATCTCCTCTTCAAGGCTGCTGCTGTTGTGCTTGCTCTCCTTAGCCAGGTTGCTCATGATGGGTACGAGGGCAAACTCAGAGGGAGGCCCATTCCCTCCCGGCTTTGTATCCAAAGCTTCCTTACCAATAGGATAGGAGACCCCCAGGATAGGCCAGGAGGAGGGAGCAAGGGGATGGTGAAAGGGCAGCAGGGCAGGACTAAGGCAGGAGTTCCCTCAGACCCTCTCTCTCCTTCTTTCCTTCCTTCCTTCCTAAGTACAGAGTGGTGGGAAAATATTTGAGATGAGGGAGGGAGAAAAATAGGCAAGAAACGCAGCTGGGGAGGTGTCACCCTTCGTGAGGAATGAAGAAATGCACCATCACCTGGAAGTAGCCAGCACATGGCCCTCACCACTTCACATATCTGGCTTGGTGGGCTCTGCCATGAGCAGCGTGAGAGTCAACATTACCTGCGCAATGCTGCTCATCCCCCAGCCTGCCCGGGCTCAGCTTTGCACCTTGCTGCCTGCTGAATCTGGGCAGACTGGGGGCTAGACAGCATTGTGCTTCTCATCAGATTTGCACCACCTGACTCAGCTCTTGGCACTGTGAGGAGAGCGCCTCACTGCCTGCCGAAACTGGGCAGGCTGGGGACTGGGTGTCGTCGTGCTTTTTGGATTCGCGCCGCCCAGGTCAACCTCTCAGTGCTGTGAGGAGAGCGTCCTGCTGCCTGCCGAAACCCCTCTCCTGGAGCCCATCAAGCCTGATAGGTGAAGTAGGCAAGGGCCATTTGCTGGCCACTTCCAGGCGATGGTGCATTTCTTCATTCCTCACAAAGGGTGACATCTCCCCAGCATGCACCCAGGGGGCAGGGCCGATGCGGCAGGGGCTGGTTCCTCGCTGTTTCCAGACGGCCTTGTGGAGCTAAGACTGAATGCGTTTCAGCATAGATGGCCACCACAAAATTGTACATTGGCTCCTGGCTGGCCTGGGCCAGGGCCAAGACAGAGGGGGCCGTTCCCTCACTGTTTCCAGGATGGCTTCACGGGCCACATGAAACCACTTTGCAGGCCGCATCCGGCCCCCGGGCCTTATGTTTGACATGTCTGCTCTATTTACTAAGGAGCATAGATGGATATGGAATGTTGTGAGTACACCAGACAATTGAACAGGAAAAAAGGACATTGGAAGAATATCTGAAGGACAGTGAAGAAGTTGCACTGAAATGAGTACACCATGAACACTTACTCAATAGAAAAGAGACCAAACTCGCCTATAAAAAAACCCAAAGAAACAGAAAGGAGACATGGCAAGGCTAAGTATTATATAGTGAGTACATAAAAAACTTAGCAAGCAAAGCAGATTAACAAGACCTGGCAATGTCTAAGAACAAGAAACTGAACAAAAAGACAGAGGGGTTAATTCTGGCTGCGCAAGACCAAGCTTTAAGAACAAATGCATATAAAATGAGTATTGAAAAGACAACAGATAGCAAATATAATCTCTGCAAAGAAGCTGAAGAAACAATGGAGGACCTAGTTGGCTGTTGCAAGAAGACTGCATCAACTGACTACAAACAACAGCATGACAAAGTAAGAAGAAGGGTGCACTGGAATATCTGCAAGAAAATACCACTTGCCAGCAAGTAAAAACTGTCAAGACCAAAAATAGACAAATTAATAGAAAATGAAGAAGCTAAAGTGTTCTCGGACTGTAGAATTCAAACAAACATCTTCTACACAACACTCCAGCCGTAACAATTGTGGATAAGAAAGGTAAACAAAAAAAAATCTGGATAATAGACATTGCAGTAACTGGATACAGCAGAATAGAAGAGAAAGAACTGGAGAAAATCACAGAACACAAAGACCCACAAAGAGAAATATAACAACTATGGCAAAAGAAAGCAAAAATAGTACCAATAGTAATATAGTAATTTAAGTACAATCCCAAAATATCAAGAGCACCAGTCAGACACTACTGGCATTGACAAGATGGGCAGCCAATAAAGCAAACAAATAAAATTAACATTAATAAATTACAAAAACCATTGGAACAGTTTACATCCTGTGATGATACTTTTAAAGTTGTTAAATATCTGCCTATCCCAGAAGGACTTGATAGGTGGATGAAATGCCAAATCCAGTTTAAACATCTGTCTGACCATAATAATGCCTTTTAAAATCTAGGTTTGTGCAGATATCTGGGCATTTCCCTTCTGTCTTCCCCTTCAATTTCTTTCATTTCCATTTCATTGGAAAGGAATTTTCAGTTTTCTTTCTGGCAACCCCAGTAGCCTGGCAACACGTGTAAATCCTTGCTGACATCATTGCCAAACAGACAATGTGTGAGTGTGACAAAAGAGAGAGGGAAGGAGGGAGGGAGAGAGGGAGAGAGAGAGAATGAATCAGTAAGTAAGCTTGTGAGAATATTAACGTGTTCCATATGCTGCCATATTTTTATCCAGCTCACTAAAAAGAGAATTTGCTTTTAATATTTGAAGAATAGATTTTCAGTGAAATTGTCTTGGGTGGAATAGTCTTATTCTTTCACTTACTTGATTAATTTAGATGAAAAAGTTAATTAAGGGGCATCTGTGGATATCCTTCATTTTCTGTATGATCCTATTTCTAGCAGCTGCCCTTGGTTTTTGTACACATTTTTGTTAAATTCCCAAAGTGCATGTCTTTGGGTATCCAGCAAGGGTAGAGAGTGATGGAAGGAGGAGGAGGAGTACAAATCTGCAACAGCAGCAGCACCTTCAGCAACAAAAGAGCTCAAAAATATAAGCAAGACAACTTTGAAAGATATTACTAGGAACTCTGAGGTTAAGGTAAAAAAAAAAAATAGAAGTTATGATAAAAAAAATGAGAAATACTTTTGAGTGATTACACACCCTGAATGTTACCTCATGTCTATTCCAGAACATCATATATTCAGCTGATCTCCATTTTTCCAGCGTGAATCATTTGCATCCATGTTGCTCCTTTCAGATTTTATAGAATGCCATTTAAGAATACTGTTCAGTAAATTTCTAGAGTTGCTACTAAGGTCTAATCTATCCCTATTAGCTCTGCAGAAGTTACATAATTTTTTGTATCTTACCTCTCATGCATGTGTATTTAAATGTAAATTAAAATACATTACTATATTACCATCAGCTTGCCATTCTGCACCCAGCAACTGATAAGGTTCTAACTGAAAATGTGGAAGAGCATCTTTTTTATTGTTTCTAAGCATCCTTCAGTTAAAAGAACATTTTACATGTTTTCCAAGAGACATATTACAGATGACTGCAAAATACATTGTGCACACAGATGGAGAAAAGCCTGCAGCAATATCTAATTGTGGTGATAGAGATTATATAATACTACATGTGTGTGCATGTACATTCTCTCAGGCAATGATCCTTGGGTGTGAGAATAAAATGTTGCTACTTATTTTTAAGACTGACGAGTATGACAAAATAAGGAGGGAGGTCTGAATCCAAGAAACCACAGATGTTATTATATACCATGATACTAGAAACTGTGTAAATATATATATTGGAGTTCAAAGCTGTGTAGAAGCCATGTATCTAGACTGCTGAGTAGCCTAGACCTAGAGCTGCACGTACAGGTAGTCCTCAACTTACGACCACAATTGAGCCCAAAATTTATGTTGTTAGGTGAGTTTTCCCCCAGTTTACGACCTTTCTTGCCATAGTTGTTAAGTGAATAAGTTAGCAGATCTAAGTTAGTAACCTGGTTGTTAAGTGAATCCAGCTTCCCCATTGACTGGTTATCAGAAAGTTGCAAAAGCTGATCACATGACCTTGAGACACAGCAATGGTCATAAATATGAGTCAGTTGCCAAGCATCTGAATTTTGATCACATGACCATGGGGATGCTACAAAGGTCACAACTATGAAAAATGGTCATAAATCACATTTTTCAATGCCGTTGTGTCTTCGGTCACTAAATGAACTGTTGTAAGTCAAGGACTACCTATATTCCAACACTTTATAATTTTAGCTTCTGTTGTGCTGATTCAGATATGGATAAAGCCACCACCTGGGGCAGGGAATGCTTTTATTTTTTATAATATGAAGGAAACAAATAATTACTCAGCCATGTTCATGAGAGTTGCAGTATTCACATATGAGAAAAAAGTCTAGAGCACTCACAGGAGTGTGTCAGAGAAGCTTTAAAATCAAGTGTTTGTATGTCCAACCCTACTGCACGATTCAAGATTTTTCAAATTGATTATGTACCAATTGGTGTTGACTCTTAGCAATCCGATAGACAGACAGACAGACATTCTCCATGATCAGCTATCCCTAATCTGGGTTTTCAGGTCTTCTAATAGTCCACCCACTGTCACTACAAATGAGCCTGGCTACTTTGCTGCTGATCACTGTCTTCTTCTCTTTCCATGCACTGGGGCCTTCTCTAGAGACGTTTTTACCTAATATGCCCTAAATAAGATAACTTGAGCCTGGTCATGCTGGTTGTGGAATTCTGGGAGTTGAAATCCACATAGCTTAAATTATTAAGGTTGAGAAACATTGGTCTTAATTAAAAGACAAACTTAGTGACAAGGTTATTTATTTGCCATTATCCCATTTCAAGGCCACCCATCTCCTTAAAAACTTTAGGCAGCTTACAAATAAACTAACTATATATCTATAAAAAGAAATCATAACCAATCAGAAGAAATAAATGAACAAAACAAGCCTCTTCTCCATCCTTCCAAATTGGCACTCTCCTGAGAATGATTATTCCACCATTATTATATATATATATATATCTAATATTCTTTTGTCCTCCTATTTTCTCCACAACTCTGTGAAGTGGGTTGGGCCAGGAGTGACCCAGCTGGTTTTCAGGCTTAAGGCAGAACTAAACTCTGTCTCCTGGTTTCTAGACTGGAGCTTTAATCACTAGATCAAACTGACGCTTTGTACAGTAAGAAACAGTCACCATCATGTCTGACACTGAAGCTGTACCTTCTCAGTGGCAGCATCTGGCCTGTGGGAACAGCATCTCCTGAGACATTTGAATGGTCCCAACCCTGCTATCCCTTCACAAGGTCTTATTTCCTTAAGCATTTAGGTAGATAAATGAGCTCTGCTAGCTTTTTTTCCCCTGTTACTAGGGTTTGTTTATCGGTTATGGGGGCAATGGTAATATGCATTTTTTGTTTTAATCCTTGTAAGCTGACGAGTCACTTGGGTAAAATGGGCAGCTATATAAATCATCTATATAAATAAATTCCCCACATCCCAGCCAGTTGATGCTCCCATGTTTTTCCAATCTCATTCTATTTTTTTACCACTTAAAGTGAAACTAGGAAATGTATGGCCTATAACTGACAGGAGCCTTAGATTTAGCCAGGATAGCCATAAATGAAAGATATTGGGAAAATGTCTATCTACAACTTTTTTTGGGGTAGCCTCCTTCATGTTTTATTGTAATCTGATTTCCTGTTGAACATCAGCAATGTAATTTTCTGGTTTTAATAGGGAGTCCAAGGACCTCTTGACCCACACAATGGTCAGATCATCACATCCATAAATCAATCCATGTTGGTTTGTAAAGAGGGAGGGAGGACCTGACAGATTGTTTTTTTTAATATTTAAATAAGATGAAATTTATGCGTCCTACATTATTAGGAGGGTAAGGTTTGCCCAACTCCATAAAAATTGATGTGTGAGACATAGTCTCAGGTGACACTACTTAATATGATTAAAATAAAATGAAATATGACGCGTGTTCTTATAAGGACAAAAGACAGAAAGACATACCCTTATTTGTATGCAAGCTCAGATCAGAACTTACTTTAATGGCCTTCTGGAACCTTGTGAAGAAGACAGAGCTGCAAGTGAGGGATGATAAGTGCGTGTTCTGTTATTATAATGCATTATTATTGCTTTAATTTTATTGTTTTATTGATGTACTCTGATAGGACCCATGTAGATTAATGGTATATAAATGACAGAAATGTTAATATATTTATTTTGCAAAGTTAAAAAGAAAGCTTATTAAGGAATTATAAATGCATGAAAGAAATTAAATTAATACAATTAAAATTATTGTCTTCAATAAAAATGAGTGTGTGATGATGAAAGGATGAGATGGAGAGATATGGATAAACTAGTTAAGTGAAAAATTAAACAAGAATGAGAAAGTGGATGAATAAAAAATTTGCAAAAATTGCTGTCACTCACTTATGTGGAGAATCTGGATGGAGATACTGTATAACACCAAATATATACATCCTTCCCTATATCCTTCTTACTCTCTTTCCATTGGATTGTGGTATGACTTAGATTTAGGTCATTCATAATTAAGGATGAATCTATTGATTCCTGTATCTAGAATTTTCTTGAGTAAGTATCAGATTTATACCCAAATATGTATATATTCCAAATTATCTATTGGAAGCACAGCTCCATTTTCAGATAGGAACTAAGTATATTCAGTGCTTCATTTTTCCTTAAGTTAAAAACACTCAGAATTTCTCAGTTCTACATAGTGAGATTTATGCTTCAGGCATACTTTTATTTTTGGATAGAAACACATGATTGTTATAATTTAAACTCTGTATAGGTAGTTTAGACAGCCAGTTTAGTGTAGTAGTTAAGGCATCATGTTAGAAACCAGAAGATAGTGAATGCTAGTCTCATCTTAGGCATGAAACCAGTTGGGTGACCTTGGGCTGGTTACAAAGGCAATGGCAAACCAGTTCCCAAATCTTACCAAGACTGAACTAGACCAGACGTCAACAACAACAGCAACAAAAAGGAATCAAAGATAAACCAAATTCCAACCTTACCATTTCACATTATTGTTCCTACCACTGTGGTTCCTAATATTCAAAATTACAAAGACAGCATCTTCAAAGTTGTGACAATCATATAAAATTAAAAAAGGAAAAAATATCAATACAAGGTGGAGTCCTATTTTCCAGTCCACTCTTGAAGGTCCTGCAAACATTGCTCATTAACTACATGTATCTGAAGGTAAGGTTTAGACTTCGCTCTTATGGCAAAAATGCTAGAGGGAGGGCCATGCCTGTGGTGATTAGTTATGTGGCCTGATTTCAGGAAAAAAACCTCTCCTGTTGCTACTCATACAGGCTGAAGAGAAAGTACTTTCTGTGACTTGGTTCATATATTCTGCCAAATCTTTAATCATGGCTTCCTTAGTAAAATGGCTGGATTCATACAATGTATACTGTAAAACCAGTCTTACACACACTCACATAAACACACACACACATAGGCACTATGTGTATGTATATATGTGTGTTTATGTGTTATATTTGGATTGCTAACAAAGAGTTAAAGGGAAGCTGGTATAGCTATTTCTTCTTCCCATATTTAGGCCGACCGGGTGCATCATAAAAAACACTTAAGACATGTGTGTGTGTGTGTGTGTGTGCGTGTGTGCGCGCACACACACACACACACACACACACACACTGTAATAGCTTCCCACTCAAATAAATGCCTACATTTCCCCTCCATTTTAACTGAGGACATTATTAGTGTAACTTAAAATGTCAGTATTAAGAGATTTCCTCACAGCTGCTAACTGTGGTCCATGGAACCACTTCTTGTGAATTATGGTGCCCTCTACTGGCTCGGTTATTAGCCAGTCCAGAAGACATATCCTAATGGGAGCAGCATGTAGAAGGTGTAATGTTTGCCATGATGCCATGTATTTCCTAAAAGAGTTTGGCAGGAGATTATAATGCTGAGGCTTGATAATTAGAGAGCAAAAAGTGAGGATACAACTTCAAGAAGCTTCAAGGATTCCATATGACCACCCCTCCCTACTGTATAGAAATCTGGCCAGAGAATTTCAGGCATATGAAATAATCTACCACCCAATACAATGGCAGTTTGTGACTATTGCAGATTGCCCCCATTCTTTTATTTAACAACAGCCCTAATACAATTCCTTTAGCCAGTTAAATAATCTTGGAGCTTGGTTCAGACTCACATGCTATACTTGATTCTCCGATGGAAAAGAATTATAGCCTCACTACCTTTTTTTTAATCTTATATAGTTTCCAGAGGATGCCCAAAGACTTTGCATGTTATCTTTGCCCAGTGACTTATTCTATTCAAAATTCCAAGTGCCTTTAACCAATTGCATTTTGCAACTTCCTTCTTTCTGCACTACTACAGGCCATAATAAAACTCCTATAACTTGCCATTTGTACCCTTGTGGTATGGAAGAAATCTAAATGATTGCAAAAGTGCTTTTACGCTGTAGATTTTATTTGGTCTTACAGCAAAATTCAATTATTATTTTTTACTGTTTCTTGAACAGATCATGCAGCTAATCTGATAGATGAAAAAAAATTCAGATCCTCTCATCTGTGCTTGAGAAGGAAGGAAGATTTAAAGCTAGAGAAGCCAAGGAGTGAAGGCCTCTGCCCAGCCCAATTGAAAGCAATCGATACAGGATCTAACTGCTGTAAACTTAAATGGAATTAAAATGTGATGGCTAATATTTATGGAAATTTATTCCTTGTACCCAGGGCATCCAAATATTGTTGGATGTTATTTAAATCAAACAGAAGTGCATTAAATATTTCTCATTTGATTAATACTGCAGTTGGCCCAAAGTCTTCCTTTATAACAGGGGTGTCAAACTGCCGGCCCACGGGCCAGACGCATAATCAGAAAACCCGCCCACCCCATTGGGTAACAACTATTACCATGATGAGGACTAGTTCTAAATAAGGAGTAAGGAAGCAGGCTGGCTGAGGATAGATGAGAATGATTAATCGACGAGCTTCTACTGAGTAAGTACCATGTATTAGCTTTTGCATCAAACACTTGCAGTACTATTAACACGAAAAAGCACTTTGGATACAGGAACAAAAAATATTTATTAACAAGAATTAACTATCATAGTGTTCTTAGGTCTAAGATTCAAGACTGATGTTGAAAGAATACATTTAAACATTAAGGCAGAAAAAAAACACCAAATATATTTTCATCATACAGGGTT
>NW_015386388.1:3733889-3788729 GCF_001527695.2 Protobothrops mucrosquamatus | reverse complement strand
AAAAAAAAAAAAAAAAAAAAAAAAAAAAAAAAAAAAAAAAAAAAAAAAAAAAAAAAAAAAAAAAAAAAAAAAAAAAAAAAAAAAAAAAAAAAAAAAAAGGCAGATAAATCCAGGATGCTTTCTGAAAACCTCACCAAAGGTTAGTTCAATGTCAATCAATTTCCTCCTGCCCAAATGATTACAAGGTGACTATTTTCTACAATGGTTCTGTAAGCAAATGAAGCACGTTCAAAGTTTACAAGGAGTACAAGAAGTGAGTGGAAGCCATGCAGCTTGACAAAGGAAATGTAAGCTGCAAAGTGCAGGCAAGAAAAAAATGTCTGTGAGGCATCATTTAGAGTAGTTTTCTCAACCTTGGCAACTTTAAAGCTTGTGGATTTCAGTGCGGAGAATTATCCCTGCTAGCTTGCTGGCTGGGAATTCTGGAAGCTAAAATCCACACAGCTTAGTTGCTAAGGCTGAGAAATAGTGATTTAGAGTTTTAAAGAACGAAGAGTGCTATACAAGGAACAAATACCCCTTTTGCCTTATAACAATGCACCAGAGACTGTTTTGAGCATGAAATGTCTATCTTTGAAGGCTATTGTAGGGCATTAGCTATCCAAATGCATAATCTTGCACATGTAAAAGTGTATTTTATTTTAAAATTATATTGTTGGAAAAGAAACATAGCCAAGGAAAACAAATTCATATAACTCAAGCTAACAAACCAGTCAAACAGAACAGAAATACAGCAGGGACAGGTACATCGAGTGAGAAATGAACGTAAGGAATTTGCTGAATAGATTTAGCTTGACACTTAAAAACCATCACATTTAGAAAGGAATAAAGTAGAACTTCACTGTCATTGAACACATATATCTTCCAAAGAACAATACACCAGAAAAAAAGGGGAACTTCAAAGATATCTGATTTTGCTGATACCCTTCTGATAGACATCTTGCCTCAGAGTTAATACTGATATGGCCTGGCCTAGCAGATGTATCTGCACCCCTGGGCATCATTCATTACCAAGGGAAAAGAGAGGAAAGATTCCACAAAGGAGCTGTCTTCTATCTTCCACAGGGCCAGCTCTGGGACTCTACTGAAATCAGCAAGATGCAGAATTCTCTAAATGTTGTTCCTTTCTTTGGATTTTTCATGTCTGCCATCCTAGATAGAAATGAGAGGGGGGGAAAGAGCAGAACTCTTTCATTAACATGGCTTTGGAGCTGATAGTATGAAGCCCCTTACCCAGTGCACTTCTCTGCAGAGAAATAACTCTTTCTTGAAGCGATATCTTACCTACTCCGACACTTTTCCCAAGAAGAAACTGCAAATCTGTCTGTCAAAAGAGGTGCTGAGTTAGGAGCACAGGCAAGCATTGACTCCATGCCACTTCAGCCACATGCCTGTTCCCCCTTTGAAACAAGTGTGTGGATAGTATAAAGCTGGCTGTGAGAGCAGACAGTTAAGCTGCTCCCAATAGGAGCTGCTTCAAAACATTTGTGACACTTTGAAATGGCTTTTGAATTAATTAATTTCTGTGAAAGGAGGAAGGTTAGTCTCAGCACCACAATATCATCCAGCCTATAGTAGCAGATACATAGAGGCTCCTATACTCTAGTCTAAACAATCATCAGTGTAAGATATAGCTTATTGTTGCCAAGATTCAATCAAATTCTTGATCATATCCCAAGCATTTCCCCTTTATGAAACAGTATCCTTTTATTGGCCACTACACACAAGTATATATCTTTTGTTTTATCACTGTGTCCAACCACAGAGCTCCTTACAAGTAATATTCCTGCAGAACAATTTAACTCAGCATTCTTTACGACATTCTACCTGCCTACATGGAAGGAGGGAGTTTTAAGAAACATTCTATTGGGAAACGCCCAGCCTCAGTCTGAAACGGTGCGGCCCAGTCACAAATTGTGACTTTAGTCGGTATTTATCTAAAGAATAGTCAGAAGTTAATAATTGTTAATACAAATATATTATCATAAGTCCTTAATGTTACTAACATTTGCTACCTCTCAATTCAACAATTCAACATGAAATCAGCACATAAAACATCTGAATTTAATTTACAGTATCTTTAATTGGGTAACAAATCATAAAAAATTAAGCCAAGAAACCAAAAATAATAGTTATTCCCATTTTATATAAAAGGTCTTAGGAATTTATTTCAAACTGTGCTCCCAAAATAAAGAAACAGGGTTTCTGCAGAAGTATAGATTCTTGTCCACATTTTAAAAAGGGGAATGCTTTATCTTCACACATTTTGTAGCAATATGTTTTAACTATTAATGTTGTGCTGATATAGCAATAGGCCCTTACATATTTTCAGATGTGACTACTAAATAAATATAAAACTACTAAACATACTAAATAAAGATAAAACACAAAAATGTGAAGTTTTTACCAGAACAATTAAACAGTACATTCATTTATACATAGCACAAAAAGTTTGTTCAGATTTATTGTGAGGTTATTTCTCAAATAGTGAAGCTGCAATTAAAAAGATGGATTTTAAATACGTTTTTAGTTTAGTCACACAGGATCTAGACATCAATCTTGATTTTAACTTCTAAGTTTATCTGTGAAAGTCTTCATAGATGTTAACAGGAACCCTATTTACAATGTGTAATAAGAAATTAGAGCTTGCAACATATCAATTGGGTGAAGAGATCGGCACTCTCGTTACTAAAGGACATTCTTCCAGTGGGAGCAGGTACAATAGTAAACTAAGACGAGACGGGGGGGAAATAACAGACCTCAGGAGGGGGTGGCTTGATAGTGACTGGCTGGGAGGCTCTTCGGGGTGGAGAAGGTTTGGGCTGCACTTGCTGCTGAACTGTGTTGTAGTAGGTGACCCCTCCATACACCTGAGACTGGGTCTGCCAGTCCAAAAGGAAAGAAAGAAAAATTATTGGTTTATTCCAAAATACTATTATACATGTATATTTAATTCACTGAAATTCAAAACATAAGACATGTTAGTTGGCTTAGAAACTCACTGAGTTAAAAAGACAGCAATATCTAATATATTGTGAAATTATAAAATATCAACATTATATATTAAAAAACCTTTTGAACTGCCTACTGAAATACAAGCCTTTTATTAAAGCTTGCATAGGAAGATTTTCTCAAGAATAGTCTATTCTAAGAAACAATGCATTTCATTCTTTGGTAGCTATCTGGATTGTTGTATTATTTCCTTTCTGCCTTATTGTAATCTACCAGGTTTAACTGTTGTTCGTCTCTATACAATGAATGTTTATTTTATATCTTCATCACTACTCTGGTTAAGTCCAAAGGCAAATGAATTAGATATCTCACTGAGATAATAAGGTGATCTACTTTTCAGCTTAGATAGAAAATCGGTGCATTTAATAATCACTTCAGAATTATCAATTACACATCAAGTAATATTGCTTAAAATTAAGAAATCTACTGTATCAAGTTTTCATTACTTCAATATAACCATAACTTCTGGAAGGGATTGTCTTTGAGTCAGTGCTGACTCCTGGTGACTGCCTAGACCAATCTCTAGTTTTCTTGGCAAGAAATTTGGGAGTGGTTTGTCACTACCTTCTTCCTAAGGTTGAGAAGGAGTTATTAGGCCAAGGTCACCCAGATGGCTTCACAGTCTCCCAGTTTGTAATTTGGACTTTAACAACTATATCCTGCTTGCTCCCCATGCTTGCTTGTTCCCCATATGCAACATGTCAGAGCATGCACAGTCTTATTGCACTGAGATAACCCAAGAGTAAATACAGTAAACAGTGGTCTATATTAAATGGTGGTTTATATTACACTATCTACAAATATCACCAGGAACAAAATACATACATGTGTGATAATTCAGCAAACTCCAATACACAGCAATTACAGCAGGAAACGGACAAGAGAGAAAGACTCCAGCAAAGCCTTCCCTTTTATACTCAGGCTCTTAAAGGGATACACATACACCTGCTGAGTCATTCCTATGATTGCATCATCCACCTTACATTACATTATTACATAAGCTGTTTAGCCTTTAAATTATTATCCTGACACAATATATATTATTCTGTTTGTCTAATGACTGAATGATCGTCATTAAATTATATTTCTAAGAAGCAAGCCAAAATTAATCTGCACCCCCCGAGTCCTTTTGGGGGTAGACGGGTAACTGTACAACTTTGATTAATTGATAAATAAATGAATAATCACTTATTTTGTAATTACTTGTTAAAGTATGTATACTGCCATTTATCACTAAATTTCAGCAATTTTTAATTTATATTTATTAAACATTTTCATATAACAAATGGAAAGCAAAAATTAAAGAAAAAGAAAGTTATAGTTAAGAATTACATAAACAACTTTCAACCATCTTCTCAAAAGATCAATTATAATTATATATTTTACAAATCCTCTTAAATATTTTACAAATCCTCTCAGCTCTCTCCTTTAATCTGCATCTTTTTTAATCTTCAAATCCATAAATCATCAATTAATGTTTTTCTTCTTTCAGCAAAAAGTCCAAAAAATGGCATTTAAAAGCAAAACATAAGCAGACTTACTTGAGTGTTTGGATACAGGTGGGGAGGTGGGGGAGGTGGAAGTGCTCCTGGAGGGTAGGGGTAACTGGGATTGCCAAAATTCATTACTCCAGGAGGGGGAAAGTAGGTTGGTGCTAACAGCTGTTGTGGTGGTGGTGGTGGTGGTGGTGGCTGCTGCCCAGGAGGCATGGAGACAGGAGGAGGATATAAGCCAGCATTAGCCAGAGGTGCAGGTGCCTGATGTGGATGCAATCCTGGCAAAGACAGATAAAGTAGTCAAACAATTCTGAAATCAAAATGCTATCAGGAAGCAAAGATGAAATAAATAACATTTTAATATATCTGATCAACTAAAAGAATAACTGACCCATCTGGCTGCTAAGGAGAATAAGTCACTGGAACGTACGTCTACAATATGCCACATGTATCCCTGTTCTTTGCTTGCAGAAATTGATTTTCAAAGGTTAATCTACTTAACAGAAGGATCAGAAAATCTCCCCCCCTCATCCTGTATAAATTTTAAAATTCTTTCTTCTTGTGTAATTATTTATTTCATTAGATTTAGACACTGCCTGACTACAAAACATCTCTGGACAAGGAACAAAATAAAATTACAATAAATTAGAAATAACCAAGACAATATCAGAGTCAATACAGAATACGTACAAAAAAAACCCATCCAAAAGAACCCCATCCACCCTAACCCAAAATAGCCAGATTGTGAACATTTTCTGGAATATCATCAGGGTGAGAGCTACATGGATTTCAGAGGAATTTCATCCCAGGAGGCAAGACCTGCTTCCTGGTTTCATTTTTTATTTAATCAAAGGGACCTGGTGCAAGCCAACATGCCAGTTCATTACATTTTAAGAAGTCATCCAAGGGGGAAAAAGTAAAGTTTTAAAAATATCAGGTAGACATAGTAAAAGTCAGTGTCTTTCCTTGCCAGTGGTAGGACCTGAAGTAGGTAAGGATGCTCCTCTCTCCAAAACAGAAAGGTAAAAATGTAAACTATGCATCAAATATCTAAGAAACCAGTGATTCTGAATGTTCTCCTTTTCCAAAAGATCAAATATATTACAAAAAAACAAAGCCCTTTATCTTCAACTTTAAGGTCCCAATAAATCCAATCTCAAGTTACAAGTTTCATTTTCCTTCAGTTAAAATCATCCCAGCTTGCAAAACTCATATTGGATTTTATTGCTTAGAGAGAATGTTAATAAAATCCACCAACCCCCATCTTTTGTTTCCGGACATATCTGAATTCCCAAAACTCAGTTTTGGAGCTTTATCTTTTAGATACTTATAACATTTTTTGCAATATAGCAAAATGGTACAATGGAATACAAAGTTTCCCTATGGCACTTGCAATGTATAAATACCAGTAAGTAGAGCCTTATAGTAGCGCCAAAAAGTTTTGTCACTCCAGAGAAGGAAAGAAAAAAGTGCATCTACTTCCCATTTTCCTCTATTTTCTTAGAGAATTCACATATATTATTAATAGGTAGAGAAATTAATATTTTCTTCAATGCAGAAGAGCAACTATGTACTAAAAATGATAAACTATCTCACTTTGTTATTGTTAATAGCAAACAATGTATGTGTTGAAATGTATCTCAACAGATATAAGTGATACACTGCAGGAATTTGGGGATATTTCTAACAAATTAGTAAAACTGAAGTACAAAGGAAATGTTAGAGAAAAATGAAAGAGAGAATAGCAATGTAAAGTCAGTCCCTACCTGGATGTGAAAGATGCATTTCTGGTTGAACAATCACCCCTTGAGGAGGAAGTGGAGTAGGATTTTCACCATGTGTATAAATTGGACCTTGGAACTGTACTGTAAGGACAAACCATTAGACATTATCTTTCTAATACTGATAGAAGTAATTATTGTTTTGAAATTGAAATAAAAAGAAGGCTCAGTTGCCATATAACATATAATTCTTAAGGCTCAGTTGCCATATAACATATAATTCTTAAACAATTCAGTACATTCATAACTAGAGCAGCAAACTGGGTTCAAGTCAACAATGGATCAGTTACTATTTCTCAGGGCTACTGTAAATTAAAGATAGTCCTCAGATGACGATGGCATCTAGGACCAAAATTTCCATCATAAGCAATGCAGTCATACAATTAGCAATGGCATTCCCATCCATCCTTGTTGCTATTGTTTAGTGAGGATTATTTGAGTTGTTAAGCAAGGACCACTGGGCAGAGATGGGAATCCAGGGAAGCAGATTAGCAAGCAAAAACTATGTAGTATGAGTAAGCAGACGGGTCTCATTGGTAGGTGCTATGGATACAGGCAAGTGAGAGAGTATCACAGGTGGGTGCTCTTGAGTGCAGCCAGGAGGGTGTCGTAGGTGATGCTATGGAGAACAGGCAAGCAAATGAATGCTACAGGTGGGTGCTATGAGGTGCAGGCAGGTGGCACTTTGGAGCAGGTGGGCAAAAAAAAGCAGCAAAAGTGAGAGTAACTTGCGGAAATGACTTGTGACCTCCTGCTGGCTTCTCTATTCACTATGCTTATGGAAAGCTAATAAGGTTGCAAATGGTTATCACGTGAATGTAGAACACTATACATTTTAATTGCATGTCAGTTTACAAAGCAACCGAATTGCATTCATGTGACTGCAAATTAAAAAGCTGACTGTATCTCTTGTTCGACACTGTCCTAACTTTGAATACTTGCTGATCAAGTGGTCGTAATCCAAGGACTACCTGTAAATTAAACAGGACAGCACCATACATCTATCAAATGTCTACTCCTACTCCTCCTCCTCTTCTCCTCCTCCTTCTTTTCCCATTATACTAGTACATATGAATCTTATTTCTCTGTACAAGTCCTTCAAGTTTCTTTTTACAAAAAGTTAAGAAAATGATATGTAGCCCACAATATTGCAAAACCCAATCCAAAATAGATATAAGAATCCCTTTAATGATCAGTTTGCACTCACATGCATCATAGTAATGCCCTTCCATTATGCTTATATGGACTGGTGGAGCAGGTTCTGGGACAGGCCGCTGACGCTGTGATGAGTAGCGTTTTGCACGCCCACCTTGAACCCCCTGGAAAAAAGCATAACGATATCTAATTATTTAAAAGATTGCCAGAATGAAATCTTTTCCTTTATGATGAGCTTTGTTAACCATAAAAAATCTTCTAATCTGTTTGAATGTTTTATATCCTTAAAATTGGATAATTCTGAGAGATGAAGCCCATATATTTATTTTTTCAAGTCCTGTTTTCCTGTTCTTAGAGCCTCTGAGTGGCCAAATGTTTTGCAGGAGAGACATGAAGCATGTGTCAAACTTTGCCCAGGCATAATTAGCTGTTCTTTTCTTTATAATACATTCATGTTTCTCTCCTACAGTATAGAGGGAGGATTGGTTCCTATAAGTATCCCATCTTCTCCATCATTCTGCGTCCCAAAAACATTAAATCAAAGCTAGATGAATCTATTACAAGGACCAGTATCCCATTAAACTCAAGTTGCTGAACTGATCCTGCTGCTTGATAAAGACTCTCATTCCTCCCATAAGAAATTCTACAACTATTGTCTGCATTCTTGTTGCCAATCAAACTCATCATTTTCAGAAGCAAGAAAAATAAATGGAATGTTACCATGTCTTCTATCCTGTTGAATTGAGGGGGTGGGGCTGTTCCAATGTGCATCTGATTAGGCAAACCTATTAGGAAAGACAAAGGAGAAAGAAAACACCATTTATTCTTCAGCTTTACACTAATATAAATAAATTTTTAAAAACAGAAAGCAAGTTGAAAGAAGTCCTAGATAATATGAAAAAGGCAAATGCTGTTGACTTTGAGAAAGGTATGCCAAAATTCTTCCATGCCGCCATGGTAGGGAATGGTCCCAGGAGGAATGAGCAAAGAAGGCTGGGAGTGTATGCCAAGAGTATATACTCCCAGCAGGGCCATTCATGGCATGCAAGCAGGCATCCAAATTGGGCAGCAGAAATATAGAAAGATGCTGGAGGCAGATGATTATTTAAGTGACAGGAGAAAATTCATTTAAGTGATAACAGCATCATCTCATTCAGTGCAGAAGGCAATGATAAACCACTCATGTCTCAACAAAAAAAACCCACAAAAATGAACAAGGGAATAATAGGGAAGGGAATGCCAGAATGTTGATACCTCAGATCAAATGACCACTCAACGTGCTATTGAGGAAGAACTGAGTGGTTAAGGTGCTGGCCTAGAAATCAGAAGACTGAGTTCTAGTCCCATCTTAGACATGAAAGCCGGCTGGGTGACTCTGGGCCGGTCACTCCCTCTCAGCCCACCCTATCTTATAGGATTGCTGTTGTAGAGAAAATAGGAGGAGGAAGAAGAACTGTGTGTGCTTGCTGCCTTGAGTTATTTATAAAAATAATAAAAGCATTTGGACTGAATGGTCAGATCAATTTGGCAAGATAGGGTCTAATGAGATTAGCTCATGCCCTCTTTAAATGGTTCACGAAGATCAACGTATATGTTAACTCACACACTGGTTGCCACTTAGTGGCAGACAGAAAGCACCCACTCCCACAAAAGAAGAAGCTAAAATCAGCATAATAATATGAAATAAGCAATTGAATATTGGACTGTAATTTTCTGCAATGTTTCATCTATTTTGACTCAACACATTTTCCTGAAATACTTTGTAAGAATCTATACTCTACTAAAACTTTCATCATGACCTTTAAATGGGCAAAACATTGCATCATAGGGCAATGTTCAAAGTATCTCAAATAGGTTAATTTACAAAATATGCCCAACATTTGGGAACCATAACTTCCAAGAGAATGACATTTGGGAAATGTGCTTCAGTGCTACCGGTCATTGCTATAATTCTGCTGTAATCACAGGATTTTCAATGTTTTATGACAGTTTCACAGCCTGTCTTGCAATGCTTCATTCCTTCCTTCACCCAGAAATAGTCAATAACCTGCCATCTGGAAAGGGAGGGAGGGACTTCTGTGTACCCTTCTTGGCCTATGCCACTCCCATGCATACTCCCCCAACCTATGCCATCCCATCCTAGTGCACCATCCCTGATTGGCATGCCACCTCACACTACCCAAGACTCCCATTCATTCTTCTTGACTCAAACTTCCATCTTTCCCTGTGCAGCCTCCCTGATCTGCATAGCACCTCTCACATGTGCCTGGGTACTCTTCCCAATCTATACTGTCCACCCATGCACTCTCTGCAGTATTTCTGATACACACCCCTTCCCAATTCACATATCTTTTTCACACACCCCACATACCATTCTTGACCTACCCATTCTTTTGCCTACCCATGGTCATTCCGTTTCACTGTTTGGGTAAGGAAAGATCTCTGAAATGATGATCAAGAGAGGACAGTTGTCTAGTTTATATATTCTCTAAACAAAATTATTTTTCCTTGCTTTAGCACATCACTTACCCTGTGGTGGTATGAACTGGGGCTGCCCTTGGTTCCAGTTTTGTTCTGTCATATTCAACTGAGTCATGTCTTGTTCAAGACCATCCAGATTTGCCTCAACAGGTACCTCCCAATTAGCAGTCTTTGCAGAAGAAGGTGATGGTATAATATCAGCAGTTTTTAATGGTGCCGGTATCAATTCTGATGGAGGTGGAACTTCATCTGCCAATTTTCCTGTCTCACTTGCTTTGTTCCGACTCCTCCTTGCCCGAGAATATGATTTTTTTTCCACAGGCCTATCTGGCTGTGTCTGTAGAATATCTGCAGGTGGAGTTTGATTTTCCAAAACTACTACTTCTTTTTTAACAGGGCTGTTTTGAATAGGTGGTATCTCAGATTTGGGAGAAGGCTCTCTTGCTGGGATTGGATCTGATCGTCTGGCCCGGTAACTGCTTTCAGGCTTTGACTGTTCACTGAAGCGAGGTGCATGTTGACTATTTACATCCACAGCTCGATAACTTGGGCGAGTATCTTTATAGCCACTAGGTTTGGGGAATGCCCTTGGGCTGGCCATCCATCCTGTCCCTGCGGAGTTTCGATTAATGAATGTCCGAGGTGCCACAGAAGTACTGTCTAGACTCTGATGTCGTGGTGGCTTACTTGGTCGTTCACTGGACCAATTGGATTCTCTCTGTGGTGGACTCCCAAATCTAAATGAAGAGGAGATGCTATTGATCAGAAATGAATGTTTTATGTTCCATTCATCATCACAATTATTCCTCTCTCAAGGTCAGAAAAAAAATCAAGCCCCACATTATTCTATAAAAGTACACAGAACGACTTCTGCAAATTCACCTTGGTTTGCGCACCCTCCTGGGTTTGATGTCATCAGGGTTGTGTGCAGAGCGGATATCATAGCCATAAAGAGCAATTAGCTCTTGTCTGGATTTTGGTGCTTGCTCATCTTCTCGAAACTTGTCATGTTCCCATCGTCCCTCATCTTTCCACAATTTACGCTGGCGACCTTTTGGTCTTGTGTACCAAGATAAAGAAAAACAATTAGAATTAGAACAACTAGAATGGTCTGTGGGGGTTGGGGACTGCTGCTCTTATATCATAGATATAACAGTGAACTAAAGCCACAGCCATTAAAAATATGATTCCACAAGGGAAAATTTAGTACAAAACCAAATTCTTGGCAATTTTTTTATAAAAAATCTTCGTAGATTTCGGAAAGGCCACTATGCTTCTCAAGCAAAAAGATATCTCATCTGGGAAGGCTTTACCATGAGAGACAAAGGAAATAGTTGTGTCTGTAAATTAATACCTTCTTAGAGCTCTACTCTCCTACTGATGACTGCCCAAAGTCAATCAATCATCCAATAACCACTAAAAGGCTGAGAATGGGTTCCATACTTTCCTTCAGTTTTATTATTTTACTATTTAACCCGCAGAATGAGACAAATTTTAAAAGCTAAAATGTAATCCTCTTTAGTGGCCTGTATAACTTTTTCTGTTAGCAGCCAATTGTGCCTGCAAGTAAAATGTTCCTGCCTATAAATTCTTTCTACAATTGCTGCCTGCTATTCCTATCACCTACCGGACTTCCTCTTCCTGGGTTTGTCCACGGAGGTCATGTTCAAAGAAAAGACCTTTACGAGGTATGTATGCTGGGTTCTTCCGGTCTTCATCATCATCTAGATGCTTAGGAAGTTTTTTACCAATTTTGTTTTCAACTTGTTCAGTGCTTTCCTAAAATGAAAGAAATCAAACACTCACTGACCTATTAAAAACCCACCACCAATATCCCAGAAACCATGGGGTTTTTTTTAGTAAAAATGTGATTGATTAGATGTTATGATTATGTATTCTGGATAGATAAGTGAGTGTAAGCCCTTGACTTACAATGATTCATTTAGTGACCATTCAAAGTTATAACATCACTGAAAAAACTGACCCTGCACCCTGCATTCCACCAGATGGAACGTTGGCTTACCTGAACGTCCTTTCTCATCAGGATGATGAAGAATCCACCAATGGGTTATTTCAGTCCTCCTGCCCAATCAGACTAAGTTGTCAAGTTGTCACGCCCCCTCTTTGTCTGGGACTTCCCAGTTTCATCGACGGCGTAGCCAATGACAACAGTGCGACGTGAAGGCTCTCAAGCAGGTATCCAGAAAAAAACACACACAAGAAGCACAGGCCCCCAACTCAGCCCTAACTAACCACTAAACGGGAGGGCGTGGATTCTTCATCATCCTGATGAGAAAGGACGTTCAGGTAAGCCAACGTTCCTTCTCCATCAGGATGACTGAAGAATCCACCAATGGGACGTTACCAAAGCTTCCGAAGTCCCTACGGGTGGGTGTTAGTTGGGGCCGGACCCCCCGATGATATGACTACTTGTTGCAATATACGTCTACCAAATGTGGCCTCGGCCGACGCAAATTTATCCAGGCGATAATGCCTAATGAAGGGCGAAGGCGAAGACCAAGTCGCTGCCCGGCAGATGTCTTCAATTGACGCTTGGGTCGCCCACGCCGCCGTTGTGGCAGCACTGCGGGTAGAGTGAGCCGTCACATGAGCAGGAACAGGCAAGGCAAGTGAGCCGTACGCACCTGCAATGCAGGCCCTGATCCACCGACCAATGGTGGAAGCTGACACCTTTTGGCCCATTGAGGAAGGCTGAAAGGAAACAAACAGGGCTTCCGATTTACGGAAAGGTGCCGTGCGCTTGATGTAACAGTGTAATGCCCTCCTCACATCTAGAGAGTGCCATTGTCGTTCCATTTCATGTGACGGACGAGGACAGAAGTCTGGCAAAACGACTTCTTGCGCTCTATGAAAAACTGTGTTTATTTTGGGAACAAATGACAGGTCCAGCCGAAGGACCACTCTGTCCTCATGAAATTTGCACAGGTCCGATCTGATCGACAAGGCCGCCAATTCTGATATGCGCCTGGCTGAAGTAATTGCAATTAGAAAGGAGACCTTGATTGACCTTAAGGAACATGTTCTGAGCGGTTCAAAGGGAGACGAGGTAAGTGCCTGAAGAACCTTAGATAAATCCCAAGAAGGGTACCTATGGATTACAGGGGGTCCACTGTTAGTGACTCCCTTAAGGAATGCTCGAACGGTAGGGTGCCTGGACAGGGATTCCGAAGAGTCCCATGAAAGTACTGAGGAAAGTGCCGCAAGCTGTCTACGGATAGTGTTGGGCACCAGCTTCTTTTTGACGCCCTCCATTAAATAATCCAGCACCCTGGGAATAGTCACCTGAGATAGACTTACGTGATTCTTGTCACACCAGCGACAAAAGCTCCGCCACGTATGGTCGTAAATACGGTTAGTCGCTGGTCTCCTAGCTGTCTGAATCATATCGATCACCTCCGCCGAATATGATTCCTCAATCAGAGTACAGCGTTCAAATGCCAGACGGTCAATTGAAGCCATTGGGGATCTGGGTGTTGAAGTTCCCCCTGTACCAACCTCATGCGGGTGTCTGGTATCCTCCATGGCGGTGAGGCGGAGAGGCTCACTAGGTCCGCAAACCAGGCCCTTCTGGGCCAGTGAGGAGAGATGAAGATCACTTCCGCCTGCTCCTCCAGGATCTTCCTGATAACCACCGGGAGTAGAGGCAGCGGGGGAAAGGCGTACAAAAGGCCTTGTGGCCATGGGCTGCGCAGGGCATCCGCCCCCTCCGCTCCCCGTGAGGGGAACCGAGAAAAGAATCTGGGCAGCTGAGTGTTCCCCGGCGAGGCAAACAGATCCACTACCGGATGGCCAAACCTGTTCGAGATCACCTCGAAGATGTCTGGATGTAACATCCACTCCGAATGGTCTACTATCGACCTGCTGGGAAAATCTGCCTGCCAATTTGCCACCCCCGAGATGTGCTTGGCCCTGATGGAGAGCAGGTGTTTCTCCGCCCAGGAGCTCAAAGCCCGAGCCTCCGTCATGAGGGACTTGGACCGGGTGCCCCCTTGACGGTTTAGTGGCCCTCCAAGTCACTTTGCGCGACGGAAGGGACGACCCCCTCTGCCACGAAAGGAATGCCTGTTCTGGGGCTGGAACCGGGTTCTGTCCCTGTAGCTTGTCCTGCCAAAGGAACGCTCAGTCCTAGGGGCTGGGGGTCAGTAAGGTTGACCAGGCTCTGTTGAGGCCCCAGTCCGAAAGGACTGTAGGCGGCTATAAGGGAGAAAACGTCTGCTAGCTCTCCTCGCCAGATGAGAAATGACTTTTTGTTTTTGTTTGTTTTCAATAAGATATGGCGTTAGAGCCTCCCCAAATAATCTGCCACCCGCGAAGGGAGCAGTGGCCGCACGCCATTTGTGCTTGCTCTCGGCCCTCCAGTTTTTGAGCCATAGAAGCCTCCTAGCAACCATGTTGGAAGCCATTGCTCATGCTGAGTGTTTGGCCGAGTACAGGGAGACATCCGTCATACACTCGGATGTGGCTATCAGCTTGGTTAAGTCTTGATGGATCCTGACCTCTTCCAAGGGAATTCTATCCTGCAACTGCCTAAGCCAGGTAATGGAGATCCTGGCAAAGGAAGTGGCTGTTGCTGCCTTCGCTGCCCATGCAGATGCCAAGTGAACTTTGCGTAAGGCCATTTCAGATTTTTTATCTTCTGCCTTAAGGGCGTCTGAAACATCTGCTGGGAGAATGGCAGCTGAAAAAAGTGAGGCCAGCGACTCATCTACTTTCGGTACCTCTAACAAGTCTGACAAATTTTTTGCCATGTCTACTAATTTGCGCTCAGAAGCTGCCTGGGTAGGCTGAGCTGCAGGTGAGTCCCATTGCCCCTGAATGTTCCGCAGGAACAAAGGAGGGCATGGAATTTGGAGGTGTTTGTCTACAGGTACTGCGAACAGGGGATTAGTGTCCTGATCAGAGGGAGGCTGTTGGGTAGCATCTGGATGGGAGGAAAGCTTACCCGCTGCACAGGCTCTGCGTAGCAAGGAAGGAAAGAGGGAAGAGGGAAGCATTAAAGAACTCGGCCATGGCCGAGGAATCATGGGTAGGCTCCTCACAATCAGACCAACCGTCCTTACCTACTTCATAATCCAAAAAATTGGAAGAGTCGGATTCCCCTGGGAAGGGGAATTCATACCTGAACGATCCTGTGCAGGACGTGTAGAGGTGGCGGATACCGAAGGAAGCACCGTAGTGGGAGACATCTGATGGTGACCCGATGATGCCATGGCCTGGAACACAGCCTGCAAGATCAACGCTTGGAGCTGGTCAGAGAAGGACTGCTGTAGCGGAGGCCGTAACCCCACAGCTGTCGGCGTGATGTCGGCCGTGGGTGCCGATGATGGCCCAGGCAGATCAAAGTTCTCGCCAAACAGGGGTGGTCCTCCCTGACCAAAGGTCTGAGCCAAGACCTGCTGATGCACATCCTCAGGTGACCAAGCTCTCGATGTGGGCGTTGGATGCGTCCCCATGTCCGGAGGTGTGGAAGTTGGCATCGTTTTATCTCGTTCAACGGACAAGCGTTGGGCCTGGGAGAATTGCTTCTCCAAGGCTCGGTGTGCTCAGTCGGCCTGCCTATCGCTTGCCTTGCCAGCCTTCCTGCCGTACTTTGATTTTGCCTTGGCCTTGCCTCTAGGCGCTTCGGCTGCCGGCTCAACTTGGACAGAGGTGTTGTCTGTGTCCAAGGTCTGTGGCTCAGTGGTTTCTGCCATATCAATCGAGATGTACCCCAGAGGTAACTCTGGAACTGACTTGCTCTGCAAGGGACGCCAGGGCCCCCCTGAAGAGGGACTGACTTCACGTGGATTAGCGTGAGCCGGCCCACTGGCTAACCTGAGCTCACGCTAGGCGCTGAAGCGCACGTTACCCGGTTGTGTAGTGGACCAGAGTCCAAGTTGGTGACAATCACACGTGTCCCACAATAGTGGCAATGGCCAGGATCTTGAGGCAACCACTAGATGCAGAGTGGCAGATATAGGCAATATGGCGAGCAGGGCCTGAAAGACCGAAGTTTCAGCAATGATTCCGCACACCTGCTGATATTAGATGTCTTCAATAGGAAAATAGGCTCTGAAATGCTTAAGCTCGAAGATAAAGAGAATATAGGTGATGCAAGATTATAGATAGAAATATATGTAATAATAACAGTTAAACTGTGCAGAGCAAAGCCTGACTGGTGAAAATTGTAAGCTTACAAAATGGCGTCCTAATCTAATGGTGATAATGGGCGTTTCCCTACTGAAAGTGTCTCAAAAAGGCGGACGCCCTGAGCTCCGGTGGGAAAGGGGGGGAAGGGGAGAGGGATAAGAGAATGAGGCCTGAGGCAGTCAGAAGGTCCCCAAAACAAATAGACAAAACAACTCGAGGCTTTTTAGAACTCAATTAGACCAGTCGCGCCTAACAGCTGTTAGGCGTGAAAAACGGCACCGCTGAGAAGCGAAGCTTCGTCTTTTCAAACGGCAGCAGGGAGACAAGCAATATTCCCCCCGTCGTTTGCTCCAGACTGTTAGCTGAGCTGTGCTGCGGCCGGGGAAACCTCGACGAAAATTGAATTTCCGCGGATTCAAAATGGCGGCCGCTGTAGTTATAGTAACCGGGCCCGGTTACAGAAGCCACATGGCCTCCAAATGGCAGTCCCCAGCTCAAAAGCACAAGAGCTTGCCGGGGGAAGAGAGAAACTCAATTCCCCTGTGACTGCAACGAAGGGAAATTCCCCCCCATTCAGTTAGCAAAGGTTTGGGAGCAATGCTGCTGAATTCAGGGGAAAGGAAACCACCACCCCTATCCTGGAGGGGAATGTTACTAGCCCTGAATGGAAAGGGAAAAAAGGATTCAGGTTTCCCAGGGAAGGGAAAAATCACCCTTAATTCCCCCAACTTTCAGAAGAAGAATCCACCAATGGAGTAAGAATATCTAGTCTGACCTGCTATTCAAACACACTGAGAGTCAAGTTTCACATCGTCATGGGCGAAAGACTAAGATGAAACTGGGAAGCCCCAAAGAGGGGGCGTAACAACTTGACAACTTAGTCTGATTGGGCAGGAGGACTGAAATAACCCATTGGTGGATTCTTCAGTCATCCTGATGGAGAACTGCCACACCCAGTTAATCTTTGCTGTCTTCTTCCTCCTGTTGAGGTGCGCCCAGCTGGCCCTATGTGTGGCAGAGAAGGGGGGAAGATAGGCGAGTGGGGGAGCTGAAACACCCCTGCGGTCATATTTGTGGATGGGTTGCCAAGCACCCAAAATTCGAATACATTACCACAAGAGCACTGTAATAACCATAACTTTAGGAATCAGGCATCGGTACCTTTCATTCAGTGTTGAATGAATGGTTGTTAATCAAAAACTACTTTTATATTGCTCATTTAATTATGCATAAAATATGAATTATAAAATTAACTGGTAAAAATGATAAAAGTTGCATTGAATTAAAATGAAAATTGGTGAAAAATAATGGAGAAATTTGATTATAATATACTGCTCATTATTGCTTCTGAATTTTACTGCTACTACGCTAAATCAAGATAGCACTTTTTAGCTGCAAATATCAGAAACACAAAATATTGCTTATAAAATTCTTACAAAATTACTTGCTTAGAATGCAACTGCAAAAATAATACAGGCATAAGAGAAAAAAATCTACTGAAATGTGATGACTTATAAATAAAACTTTTTTTCATTCTATGACCATAATGTTTTCCTGAAAAATACAAATATGTATTTTAATTTCTAGGTTAATTAATATTTAAGCTCAAAATTCAGCAAAACATACCTGCCCATCCCCACTCTGCCTTTCACCTGCAACTGTGCCTTTTGATTCTGGTTTCTCATCCCCTTTGTCTGCTTTTGTTCTCAATTCAGTGTCATTTCTGTCCCGCTTTAAGTCCATTTTAGTTGTTTCTTCTTCACTGTATTCTCCTTCCTCAGCCTAAAACAAACATGCA
This sequence comes from Protobothrops mucrosquamatus, assembly GCF_001527695.2. Taxonomy (NCBI): domain Eukaryota; kingdom Metazoa; phylum Chordata; class Lepidosauria; order Squamata; family Viperidae; genus Protobothrops; species Protobothrops mucrosquamatus. The sequence continues at coordinate 3,770,856 of NW_015386388.1, read as the reverse complement.
ATTTGATTCAATTTAGAGGGGCTGGAGAATAACAAATATTTTGTCTATTCTTACACTATGCACAGACTGTATGTTATACTGTCACTTAATACCTTTTTTAATATATGCAGAAACAAAACATACAGTACATCCAAAGCATGCACTTCTAGCTCATATACATGCAAGAAACACAAAAACCTAAATGTTGCAAAGTAAACAAAAATATACTATATACAGCATATATCCAAAAGATGTTTGTTTTTCTTTGAAGATGTTTCGCTTCTCATTCAAGAACCTTCTTCAGTTCTGACTGAATGGTGAAGGGTGGAAGGATATCCTTCCTTATATTCCTTGCAGTCATCTGGTCATTAGCACTCTTTCTGAGTCATTGAGGCCACTTTGAGATATCTGTGCTCTCAGGGTCACCTGAATAATGCAAATGGTTGTGAAACCTTCTTGGAATTGCTGAAATATGCATGACTTGATTGACTGAGAATCTCCATAGACATACAAAGTGTATAAAAAAAAGAGCTGAATGGCTTTTCATGATAAGTAAATATTTCATGCCCTGATTTGTCCAAAGGCACTTACTAAATCCAGTCTCTCAATCTACCTAGGTTAAAAAAAATCCAATAAACTGTCATGTTATATATTCATGTACATTATAAAACGATGTGTATGACCTCAACTCACCTCAGAATCCTCAGCACTTTCATAGTCAGACAGTACAGCTAAAAATAAAGAGTTGTTTGAGGTTAAAAACATCTTCCGAAATGCAGTGTTTTAAAGGCTTAATTCTCATATTTTCTCCCAAGTCTTTCATTCATACCCTCCAAATCCATTTGCAATTGCATCACCCATCCCTTTTGCTCACATATAAAACCTTGTTTTATCTTTGGTTCATCCAGCTAATATTACTTGTTTGGAATATTCCATCTATCACAAAGCATTTTTTTCTGTGAAGCATAGCAAATAGAAAATTCTTGATAGCTACATGGATGTAGTGTTGGGGTGAATGAAAAACAACAAACTGAATCCAGTTAGGATGTAAGTAAATACTGACAGATAGTCCTCAGGACCAGAAATTAATATGTCCTATTCTAGATGAGATACTAGTTCTACCAAAATATCATATGTGTATTTTAGGGGCTCTCCTTAATTCCAATATGAGAGTAGAGACACACTGGCCGTAGAAACAAGAATAAATATAATGAGCTGTAGCTGGTATCTGGCCTGGGAAACTCTAGCCTCAGTGATCCATGTCCTTTACAATTATATTATTGCAGCATAACCATCTTGAAGAACTGTAGCATGCTATGGTAGCCAAATAAAAGTGTGGAATATTGTGAAATAACAAACCTATGCCCTAATTGATCATATATTTCTTCCATTGCTAACAACAGAAATATTTGACTATACAGAAAGCCTTATTACCAAAAATGAAAGGGTAGAATAAGAAATGCCGCTTTTGCGACAAATATTTTATGATTTTAAAAACATTGTTAAGTAATTATTTTGTATTTCTAGCACCAATCACTACAGTTAAAAGCTACTACCACTTACCATCTCCTTCTATGCCATCTTCACTTTCCTGTTTTGAGAGAGAAAACATTTAAGAAAGAAAGAAAACCAGCAGATACAAATATGTTACATTAGACTGCTCTAGGAATGTATTTTATTATGACAAAATAGATGAATGAATTTAGCACGGTTAGTTTCTAAACAATTGAGTAATATAGTTGCTTTAAGATTGGACACAGTCTGAGGAGATCCAAATTAAGAATCCTCTTGGCTATGTGCTTCATTGGGTGATTTGTATCAGTTATTACTTCTCAGTAGCCCACTTGCTAAATTATATGAGGAAAATATTGGAGGAAGTATTATGTACACAGCTTTGAACTTCTGAAGAAATGATCGGCATGTGAATGCAACAAATAATCATACAACTATAACATAAATGCATTATCAGATTATTAATATAAATATTAGGAAGGGATGGAATTGTATCAAAACTACAGGAAGATATCCTACTGGGAGTGCAATTCCAATAATTTCCAGTGAAACAATTATGTCAGTTAGAAACTTATGGAATATAATGCCTAATAAAAAAGGATGACTCTTTTTCCCATGTGAGATTGACTTTAATAGGGAAACCCAACTTTAAAAATTAGGAAAAAGATATGGAAAAATTGGATGGAAATGGGGATATTGAACTGGCTCAACTGATGAAGATGAATTTTTAACATATACTATGTTAAGAGATAAATATCATTTATCAAATATAAACCAATGGCAATATTTACAGCCATTATTACTTTTAGGTACACTGAGAGCTTATGCACCGGAGACAAATTTTTTGTGTGTCCAACCACACTTGGCCAATAAAGAATTCTATTCTATTCTAACATTTGTTAACCATGTTTGGACCAACAGCATTTTCACCCAAGATATAAGATCAACTTTTTAAATAAAAAACTATTATTTTTTTGCAAATATTTGTCATAAATTTGATATGCAGATGCTAAGAAGACATTTAAAATTTAATGGAATCCACTATATTTGTATAGAAAAGGAGTAAGACAACATTTATTAAAGATGTAATGATAATACTTCTTTAAAACACGTTTTTATAATGTCCTATACTCATTAGGTTTTGGGGAAAAGTAAATTATATGACTGTTCAGCAAAAGCTAAAATGTTCAGAAGATAATAATCTCTTGACCATGCATCTAGGTAAGGAATTTAACAATGCAAATGGCCATGTTCTTACTATGGCCAAAAGACTGATATTACAACATTGGTAAGATAAATGTATGGCTACATTCACTAAATGGATTTAAGACCTGATTACATTTGCCACCTATGAGAAGATGGCCTAGAGATATAATTTTATCTCTAGTATAATGAAATATGGACTCATTTATACAAAGTATAATAGGTTAAAAACATGATAGTTATATAAATGTATTAGAAATAAAGAGATACATATTTGAATATTTGTATCAGATAAGCATATATAGAACTGTAAGTTTATTATGACAGTATTGTATTTTTATGTATTTTTCCACCTTTTCAAATTTCTATGACCTTTTCTCTTTAAGCATATATTTCTACCATAATTATCTCTATATTTTGTTCTTCTTTTTCTGTTATTTTAAAAGCATTAAATACATTTCCAGACAGCATCTTTCATGGATACTTGATAGGGGAATACTACTTCAAATCACTATATCTTTAATCTTTCAAAGAATAATCCACTACTACATCCCCCAACTCCCCCAAATTCCAGGGCATAGATTTTTCCATCTTTTCTTGATATTTTTGCTTGTTTTTCTTATTCTTAAACTTGTTTATGTATGCTTTTTTGACTGCTGTTTAAAACTGAGCCTGACTGTTGTTAGGAGTAATTATTCTGCTACTGTAAGTAAAGCATCAGGATATTCCAAAATAAAGAAAACAAATTTTTCTTCCACTTCCACAAAATCCTGCTTGATGAAACATCATTAGAATAACTTTATACTCTTCACAACAGCAAGAATCTGAATAATTTTCTTTAGGGATGATGATTAGTAATTCTTGGAAAATGCTAGGACCTAAAATTATTTAATACATTATTTTTCATGTGCATTTTTAAAAATAAAAACTGGGTCTATATTCAGTTGTCCACATTAGCAACTACTTAGATGTTCCTGAGACATAATAAGCTCTATATGCCTAAAAAACATAATGTCATCTATGTGTTTCTGTAAAAAACAAGAGAACAGATAATAAGAATGTGGCATGATATTATTTTACAGATTTTACATTTTTACAGAAGTGTTCACAATGGTAATATAATATTACCATATTATATAATATACAATATAAAAAGATAACCCATGCCTAAATTAAAACTGCAAGATCTTAATATTAACTCCTAAGTACTTATACAGTTTTTAATACTATGGAAAACAGAATCAAAATGAAAAAAAACCATCATTATACAGAAAACACTGCTATTTGCTGAACGTAAATGTAAGTTTGCTAAATGTAAGGGGTAAGCAGATACATTGTAAAATAATCTCTAATTCCTACATCTACCAAACAAAATCCTTTATTTGCACAATGGCCCCTTTCTGACTTTGAATTTTCAACACAATATCTGTTATAATTCATCCAGCATTGTTTTCAAAGTAGAATTACAGTATCAATTTGGATTGTTATGCTATTATATTACCAGTTTTAAAACTGGTAGATTTCAACAAAATCTTCAGGACCAACCCACAATGCTTATTTAAAAAGGCAGAAAACAGCTGTAAAAAACTAAAATATGACATGCATTCAAACATAATAGTATTTACCTACTAGAAACCTAAGAGTTAGGTTTCTAGTAGAGTTGTTAAAGAGATTTAACAAATCAAGTTCAATTTAAATATCCGCAAAATAAAAGATATTGAAATTTGTTTTACCACCATCATCCTTTGTCTTAGAATAACAGGTACGCACCTTCTGCATACTGTATTATACTCAGAGATACAATTTTGTTTAATGCAGCACGCAAACGGAAGTGCTGGCTATCTACTTCCGAGACGAAAGAACGGCTATGGAGAAAACATCGAAAAGAAAGCCAAATACTAGTTTGTTTTTACCCATCCAAGTGGAACCTGGTGGGCCATTACTCAGCGACGAATTAAAGGAGTACTCTGCACATCCTCAGAACCACTCTTCCCTCCCCCGCTCTTCCCCACTTTGTACCCAAGGAGTGGACCGTAGTCAAAATCTCCCCGCTATATGCAAAGGGAGGCGGGAGCTGATCATAAAGAGCTTTCCCGTTCTCTCTTTCCCTTCCGGATCTTTCCACTCACACACTCCGAGTCGGCCGGGCTACCTCCAACCGTCACCGGCGCCTCCACATTTTCAGTACCAGCAGTAGCATCCCCGGTGCTTGCCGCTCCGGCTAAGCCAAAGCGGTGAGTGCCGCTCTGCGGTGAAGAACCTGCGCTTCCAGGCGGCGAATCGGACTCATCCTCTTCGCTGCTATCCTGCGAAGCGCGCTGCCTCCTACGATCCGCCATTTTGACAGGAACCAAAAAAGGAAACAAGAAAAACGAAACGTTTAGAAGGTGGAGGAAAAGGAAGCAAGGCCCAAAGAGGATGACGGGTACGGAAGATGACGTCCAATACTGAAAAGACTACGATTCCCAGCATCCAACGCAGGTCTATTTCAAACTTTCACTCGTTCACCCAGAATTCTTTATGCTTGGACTCCGGGGGGTCCAAGATTGCGGGAAGAAGAAAATTCGCGCCCAATCGAGGGCGATGACATCACGAGAAAGCGGTTCAATAGGCGGGGGGGGGGGAAAACTCCCAGCAACAGTATCACGTGCTTTATATATCTCTAAATTGCTGCATGAGGGGTGGGGACGGAAGCTGTCTTGCTGAGTCAAAAATAGCATGACGTTTTCCCATTGCAGAGATTACATCACTCCAGTTTTCCTGCAGTGCTAAAATAGTTGAGGCGTAGCAACCTCTGGAGAAAACAAGATAGCCATTAAAGTTTAAAACAGCGGTTTATGTAAGGCTAGGATCATTAGGGAGACGACGCAAAGCGCTACCAGACATTAGGCAATGCAGCTATCAACAGTGCTGTCTTTGTGCATCATTCCTATTACAGGACCAAATACCATGAGGAGGGGGTTCTCCATATTATGTACAGATCTTTCCCACTCATATTTGATGGCAAATTCCCGGAAGATGGGAGGAGCCTGACTAAACAGATTTCTGAGGTGTTGTTTCTTGCTTTCGTTCCATTCTGCACTGTTCAGAAATCTTTCTGATTCTCTTGAAGCTATCTTAATTCAAAGGCTACCTCATTTAATGGCAAGGAAACATAACATGAAGTACTTCTCTTTTTTTGTCCTGAATATATCACTGATTAACTTCATTGGGTTGACTCCATTTTATGAGATGGAAGAAAAGTATCCCGATCCATTTTCTGCACACTGCATTTTCATACATCCTTATCGTTTCCCCTTTTTTCTTAAGTTAAAAATACCAAAATACAGCCTTTCCTTTTAAAGGAAATGTCTTCCTTGTTTTGATTATTTTCATTGACTTCTTTGTAATTGGCAAATAACTTTAACTATATTAAGGTGGAATAATGAACAATTACTAAAATAATGATTTGTCTGCATAATTACTAGAATAATGATGTGTCAGGAATAATGCATAATGTGGGACAAGGAATCATTAAACATCAATTTTTATATGTCCCAGACTGCCCAGTCTCCTTTGACAATGGGAAACAATTAATTCAAGTGTGTCACCCAGTGGAAGAAATATGGTGCATAATGGTAGTAACTGAAGAAAAAGCAGAAAGCACTGAGTGGCAACAATGTTTAAACATTCTAGCAGCAGTTATGCTGTTACTACAGGAGGCAAATAAGTTAACCTTTTCTGCTCCCGTGACTGTACTAGTCATGCCCTACAGACAATTATTGACAATAAGGGACATTTATGGATAAGCAATCAAAGAATGCGTAAGATACAGGCTCTTTTATTAGAAAATCCACAAGTTACACTGCAACAGTGCTCTACTCTCAATCCAGCCACTCTTATGCCAATACCAGATTCAACTATGCCTGTGCATAACTGCATGCAAACAATAGAACTACAATATTCTTGCAGACCTGACCTTACGGACCAACCATTGCATAATCCAGACTTTCAGTGGTTTACTGATGGATCGAGGCCTTTCCAATTGCAAATAAGAAAGCTATACAAGTTGCCAGAATCTTTCTGTTGTGATTCTGTGCCAGCCTGTGTTCCCAACAGCTGAGTCTGAGGAATATGAGGAGGAGGTGGAGGAGGCCTTTGAGGGGCCGTCAGAATCAGAGGGAGGCTCTGATGAATTACAGGACTCACAGCTTGATGAAGAGCCTGGCCCCTCCAGTTGTGTTTCTGATGAAGCTCAGCTGTGTGAGGAGCATGAGTCAGATTCGGAAAGCTCACACCTGGATGTGCTAATTGATGCTCGCAGGCGTCGTCAATTAGCAAGAGAAAAACAACAGCAGTCTATGCGCCAACTCCAAAGTAAATGGAGAAGGCAATGAGAGGCAACGCCCTGGGACTGCTGTATAAAAAGGGGAGGCGTGGGCATTGCTGGTTGCTGAAGGCAACCGTTTGCAAAGTGCTTCTTGGAATCCTGGTCTGTTCGTCTTGCTTGCAACGTGTTCCTGTGGACTATTTCCTTCCTTTGGACTTGAGTTTTGCTGTTTGTGTTTTGGACTTATTGACAGGTTTGTCACCCAAATAAAAGGGATTTTGTTTTGTTTTAAAGTCTCCAGCCTATTGTATCAGCAGGGGTTTGGTCCTTGTGCCTCTAACAAGGACGGCAATAGGCTGGGATTTCTTTCTTAAAGAAATTATTCCTAGATTTGGTTGCCCTTCTAAGATTTCATCAGATAATGGCCCTGAGTTCGTACATCAGATTAACAAGGCTTTAGGCCAGGCATTAGGAATTAAGTGGAGATTTCATTGTGCTTTTCATCCCAATCAGCTGGTAAAGTGGAACGTGCTAACCGTACCATTAAAAACCCTTATTACCAAATTTTGTTTGGAAACTCATCTCCATTGGCCAGACGTTTTGCCTATGGTTTTGTATGCAATCAGACTGGCCCCCCGCACTAAATTGCAACTTAGCCCTTATGAGCTCATGTTTGGCCGTACTCCTTGTCTATTTAAACCTGACAGTCAGGGCTGGCCGGACTTGGCTCATAAGGGTGGAATAGACCAACAGAAATTGTTACACCAGTTACAGCTTCATAATTTAGCTGTTTCAAATTTGCGCCATTATATGATGGAACAACAACCCCCTCCAGTGGTCACGGCGACACATGGGTTCAAACCAGGAGATAGGGTATGGGTAAAACACTGGAAATCAGATCCCTTGAGCCCAAGATGGAAAGGATCATATACTGTTGTCATGTGTTCTCCATTGGCAGTGAAAACTTTGGAGGGAAAGTCCTGGATCCACCGGAGTAGATTGAAAACAGCTGTACCTGCCGATCCAGTAACTTACAAGGTGGATAAAACTGACAAACCTTTAGTGTTAAATTTTACAAGAAATACACCGTCGAACCCTACCAGCAATGGGTTCTCAACACATGGTGTGAACATCAGACCTTGCTGAGACACTCCGGAAGCTGTCTCTCTACGCATGGTGGAAGACATGAGGATTCTACAGATCATAATACCTGTTGGTTATTTAATATGGGAAATATACACACACATTCCTATACAAATCAGTGCAATGGCTACACAAGAGGTCATACCGCAGAAACGCTCTAATAGAAAACTATTGAGTAATACACACAAAGAAAAAACAAAAACACAGGGAAACCAGGATTGTCAAAACTGCATAAAGATAACAAAACAAGGAAACCAGATAACTAAGACTTTGATTTATTATACAATGAAACCAGAAGGGTGCCAAGATAGCTTCCCTAACTCCTGTACATACAATAGAACTACATATAAAGTTTGTAGAAAAGGAGCCCAAGATCAGTGTTATAACCTGAAGTCTGATCCTGATAGTTGGGCCTTACAAATCCGAACACATAGAACAAGAGGGAGCTCTAGGGACCAGGCACTATTAGGGATCTCTCAATGGAAATCCAACCCACACTCCAGTTTTAGTGTTACCTTTGATGTTTGTAAAGCAGCTAATTATTGGGCCGCAATATATGGTTGCGGAGGGATCAATTGAATCCACAGCTACATCCCAAACCGTAAGTATTTGTGCCCACCGGATAGGTGTGCAGTCTCCACGGTCAAATGTAAGTGGTGGTCATGTATTAAGTGGCATACCCAAGACCCAAAGGAGATGGAGCACATCTTGTTTGAAAACAATAATACAACAAGGATTTAATTTGGAAGATATATTTTCAGGATGGTGGCCAAAGTTACCAGGCCTACAAACCATCAGAGTTATAGCAGTTTTGTTAATCCTAGGATGTATTTTGATTCCTTGCTTACTCCCCTGTTATAGCAATGATTCGAAGAATCTCAGAAAGTACAGCCCAATTAACTGCAAAACATGAACCAATGTTAGCTTTATGGGAATATAAAATGTTGCCCTCTAAAGATCCTGAATTGGAGGACGAATAATGGAAGTTTAAGCGAGAAAACTTCCAAAGGGGGGAATATGGTGGAATAATGAACAATTACTAAAATAATGATTTGTCTGCATAATTACTAGAATAATGATGTGTCAGGAATAATGCATAATCACTAGGAAAGTTCTGTGTCAGTAATATGTGACTAACCTAATGCGCATTGCACATGGATACAATGTATGTAGCAAACCCTCCATTGTATACCCGTGAGAAACGAACCTAATGTATTACAATGTGTAGTCCTTTGTTCCTGAGAAAAGGAAAGTATAAAACTGAAGTTTGAACCCGCCCTCAGGGTTCAGAATTGCTTGTCTCTATTGCTTCTGAACCTGCACAATAAATCTCTCTGCCAAAACCCTCTGGAATTCATAAAAGTCCTTTCGTTTTCCACAAGAATATAATTGTCATTCTTTGGCTATAAAAATATTGAGAACATCGATTTTTGTATAGAGAATGGGTTAGGGATTCTTATGTTTATTTGAGAAATATGTATTATATTTATTGTCTAATCTTTAAGGAAGATTGCCACATAGCGATGATGATGATGATGCCAAACCCCAAACCAACAAATGACGTCTTCCAGTTTTATGTAAATATTGGAAAGGAAGAGAGAGATAGAACAGTGCAGCACTCCACATACGAGGGGCCTCAACAAACACAACTAAAGCTGTCTCAGTACTTCCTGGCCTGAAACATAACTGAATTGTATAGAGATTATCCATTTCCTTCAGGGTTTTAATCAGGTTTTTTTTCCTACCACCTTCTCAACAACCTTCATGAAAAAGTGAAGTTGGAGACTCAACTGTAGTAAAAAACTGTTGGTTCAAAAATGGCCTCTTGAGAAAAGTCACCAGCACCACCTCTTTCAAGGCTGGAAGTACTACCACTTCCTTAAAAGAAACTGATACCACAGTATAGATCCAAACGAGGATCACCTCCTTGGCCACTTTTATGATCCAAGAGACCCAAATAAAAAGGTGGCTAAGCTGACAGCACAGAGAACCTTGCCCATTCTTAGCAATGATCAGATGACTCTTTTTTGATATAGGAAAGGCATCGTGTTTCAGAACTGTACCTGGTCTCACAAATAAGGCAATACATAACGACAAAAGCAATATTCTTTTCATTTTATTGTAAAAAAAATTATTTCAATTTTATTTAAACATACAAGCAGAATTTCTCTTTTAATACTCCTTGTTAACACTGTTTAAACTAAATGAACAAAGCAAAACAAATTTAAAAACAAAAAATGAACATTAACAGCCACAAATTTGGTATTTACAAACTTTTTTCTTTATAAGTTATTTACAAGACAACTGATTTTACATATTGGAAATGGTATAAAAAAAAGAATGCATTTGCAGACAATCACATTTGAAAGGGCAAAAAAAAGGGGGGGGAATTTTAGGCAGTTTTTAGAACTACCATAAAGTTAGTTAAAGAAAATGTTTGTTTTCCAAAAAAAACCCCAGATATATAATTTGCATTGGCTTTTTTCATTAACAGAGTTTTCAAATGTTGAACTCCCTACAGAGTGGGAAACTATTTTTTCCAGCCCATTCCCTGCTAACATCCACTGCAAACTGTTTCTACAAACCCTATCTACTTCCATATGCCTATTCATCTTTTTATGATGCACGTGTTATAACTGATTGTAAGTCTTTCTGAGTCAACATTCTGTTCATTGAGGGAAGGGAAGAGATAATAGTTTTATTCAGAATACAAATTGAATTATTTCTGATAACTGTCTTGTTGTGGGCTAAACAAAAACATTTTCTTCTGAAAATGGAATCTTGATTCAAGAACTGATCATATGATCCATTTCTAATTACTTTAGAAAAAGCAAGATCAAGTTCCAAAATCAACAGTCTTCAAAAAGCTTCTACCAAAAATCTTCTTTGAAACATCCACGCTTGTACTTGGCAGGAGACAAAAAAAATAACCACTTATGAATGCATGCTGGCATGCTAAAAAGCAAAAGATCCAAATACAGCCTTATTTAAAACAAAATCAGGCAAACATTTTGCACTAGTTCAACTACAATAGACTACATGGCAGAAAAGAGGATCTGTTCTTGTCATTTTAATTTCAAGTCATAGAATGTAACTTTTAACAATGTTCATACTAAGTGTGCTACCTTTGGTGGAACAAATAGTACTTTAAATTCCCAGAAAAAACTGCCCAGAAATGTCACTGCAACTGTCCTGAACAACTGGAAATTAAAATGGAAAATGAAACAATTTTTAGTGTCCTCCATAAGAGATGCAGGAAAATAACATGTAGGGTTTTTTACAATTCAAGAAACTGAAACTCCCCCCATTTATCTAGAAATTTTAGCCATTTCAAAAAAAAAAAGTTAGTTTCAGTATTCCCCTAAGCAGGCAATACACAAACAAGGCAGCTTCCAAAAACGATGTAGATCAGGCAGAAGACATGCGATTTTACAAAGGAATTCCCTATACTGAGGGAAGATGAAAGTATTGATTTCCACTTACTGTAAAAATTACAGGATTATGATTGGCTTAAAAAAGTGCCAAACTTTAAAACAATCACAAATTGAAGTTGAAGCTACTTCTCAGTATTTCCATTGGGAAATCCAAACTGTCCAACTTTTTTAAAAACAGTAACAACTGTTTCACAGTTTTGACAGGATATTTGGCTAAACAAAACAAAAAAACATCTAGCATTGCATGGTTAATTCTGGATTTTGCCAAATTATATACCAGAACTGTGACAAAGATGTGAAGACATGCAGCCTTTCACTACCAGGACGGCCTGCATTCGGTGTTATAAATTCAAGACCTGATTAGTAATTGTAATTTAAATTAGAAAGCATGAAAGGAACTCATTAAAAAGCCTTGAAAAATCACTGGGGCAGGTGAAAATACATGAATCAATATGTGGATGCTTTATAGAACAGCAGTTAGAAGCAATAGGTCAAATGAAGTGTCTGTGTTGTTCAATGATGGATAACCCCTTCCCCCAAACTGTCAAGGCCCTTAATTAGCAAGCTAATTATTCCTAAGGATATATATGTATATGATTTCATGTTTGTGAGGAACTCACAAATGGATGCTTGTCCATCTTTCATAGCTTCTCAGTGGATTGTACTTGTTGCAGTTATTCAATACAGTTCAACAGAGGAGGCATACCATAAATTGTTAACCTTATTCTCTCAACTCAAACCTCCAATACTTTCTACCAAGCAAAGGAAAAAAATGAAAAAAGTGAAAATAAAACCCAGAGAGAAAAGTGTAAGCATAAAAAAATATTTATAATGAACAAGAATATACATCATGGAGGATGGTAGAAGAAAAAGACATAACAAAATATGTACTGTTCTCTGCCATTTGCAGAAAATGACACAAGCCGACCATCAAGACAGATTTCTCCTAGTCTGATTCGTTTATTTCCTGCATGTCCGATGAGGAGTCTGTTTCTTTTGCATCTCTAGCCGGCAACGACTTCGTTCATCCAACCACGGCAGTTCAAAATTCCTGCCAAACAGAAAATGGCATAGAAGATTATTTGTGATGTTGAAAAGAAGAGAATGGTTAGCAGTTCTGTCTACCTTTGCATAACTTGGCTACAAGCCTACATGTCTGGCCGCAAAGAAATTAAACACAAACCATAAGCACAATTTCTAGAAGATTTACATAACATTTGAATACAGATGATATTGAACTCTAGCTACTGAAAACTGTTTTATCAGAGCATTCTTTTACAATATTGGGTACTCTATAATAATAATGTTTGCTGAATAAACCATAATTGGCTGAGTTTACAATACCTGCTATCCTTTAAGCAATAGATTACAAGCTGCAACAAATCCATCCAACATAACATGTTAAGATGAAACCTAAACAACCACATTGTGGCTTAATGCAATGTGTAAAGCCAGCTACTATTGTAGAAAAAAGTGAAACAGAAAAATATAAAAATGTGAATTTTAATTCAAGGGAGCTAAAACCAAAAACCAATTATTTTGCCCATGTATTTTATCAATACATTTTCATCTCTTTACCTGTGCGATATGAAAGGAAGAAAACCATGACTGCGAGAACACAAGTAATAAGAAGGCCAAAGAAATGTGATTTATATGATATTCACTATTAGGATGCAAGAATTCCCCTAAAAGAATTAGAAAGTGGAAAAGTTTTAAAAAGGGACCATTTCAAGGTTGTCCCTTATAAAGAGGATATTTTATAAGCAACAGTGTATTTCTCCGGTATAGAATTGATAGTGATAAGTATTTCTTTCATTAATCCATGAACACGCAATTTCTGTGAGTCAGAAGTTACAAATGAGCCTCTCAACTTTTTCATATTTCCTATTTTTTTTTAAAAAAAGAAGTCATTATTCATAGCCCAGTCAAAGGATTTCTTACTAAATCTCTATGATTTCTCAGTTAATTTCACTGTAAAGTCTTAAGAAAATCAATTTCCTATGATTGCCAATGCAGCATTGTCCTTAATTTTTCCAGTAGCTTATAATACTAAAATGCATCTAGGATTTAAAGGTAACAATATTGGCTAGATGCTATTTGATAAATTTTTGATGTGGCATTTTCTCATCACAATGAAACCCAAGTCAGTCCACAAAATAATCAAGCAAACAAAACACTGCATAAACAGAAACAAGATATTTTCCCACAACTTTTACAAAATACATTCTTCCTTAATGCAGATATATAATACATTGGTATACTTACTGTGGGGTTAATTTTGGTAATGGTCGGCCGAACGCTACAACAGGCAAATATGGGGTGATCAGCAAACTTTCAACTAGAAGTGGAAATGGAAAAGAGCTGCAATGTTCATTCACATTATTGCACTTATATGAAAATATCTGTTTTTACAATAGAATAATCCCAATCCAAAATTCTTTGTGCATAAGATAGGGATATGAGAATTTTGATAATCACTCACCATCGTCTGACTCTGGGAAAAATGAGGTAACTTCAGGCTCAGATTCCTGAATTCCTTTCTTTTTATACATTCTAAGTTGCAATCTCTGCAAAATTCTTTGCTCCCGGATACGCTGAATATCCCACCTGTGAATGGAGTGAGCAAAGGAACAACAACAAAAATTTCAAATTTTCTTTTATAGGGAAATTTGAGTATTTTAGGTTTTATAAAAATCAGCATGTCAAGAGTAATGCATCTTTCTGTATTAAACAGAATGCTTTTCAATTTCTATAGGTTATAACAAGTCTTTGTATTTCAGCCAAACCATAAAATACCCTCTTTGTAATCCCTTGCTAGATGTAAATGCTACTCTGCTTTCTTCAACTAATTACAAATCCCAGTCCAAAATCATCCAGCACAAGTATAAGGCACATGCATAATGGTAAAAAACAGATTTAAGACATACTAATTGCATAAAACCTTTCATTTTACATGTTTAACTGTTTGCAACCCATGCAAACTTTATTGTTAAATGTTTAAATGAAAGCAGATACTGAATTTTCTGGCATTATTTCATCACTAACCTTTTTCTCCTTTTCTCATCCAATTCCAACTTTGCATGTCGTTTGGAGAAGACATTGTCTTCTAAGTTCTGTGAAAAGTTTAATTAAGGGGGAAAAAAAGATACAAGTAATATGTGCTGTACTTTTCAGAGTATCTGAGTTCCTCTGTTTCCATTTTCGGATGGAAAGCATTTAGGTCTGCCTTGTATGTAACATGTGTTCATAAGAAGATTTTAAATTTTGCTTTATGATAATGTACCCTCCAAGGGTAGGTAAAAAGAAACAGGACTGAAGATGTTCAAAACTGATTACCAACTTTCCTTCTGGGAGACCAGATATGCTTTTTGTATTATTGCAACACCAATGGAAAAATTATTTATTAAGATATTATTATTATTTTCCCATCACTGTTTATAAACACAATAGTACAAAAATATGATCTGTCTAAAGATGTTCACTCAAGAAGCAAAATTTGAAAACATAGTGTTAAAAAAGATAAGCAGAAGTTAGGTCAGTTGTGGTGAAATTGGATAAGTTAATTACAGTTAAGAGTTTTAAATACAAATACAAATGAACAATTCTGCAAATCATTTTTCATTTAACAGTCTATTTTATTTAAATGATAATGGTTAAGCATCTCATATCCTGTCCCTCAAGTATGAATACTAGTTGAGGGATAGGATTGGATTAGTTTTATAAAAACTGAAATGCTTGTATTGCTACAAGGATTTTGAAATTGGTTCTTCTTTGGTATTTAGCTTTCCAGTTTGAAATGCTCTGATGGTATTATTAGTATATTTCCAGTTGACAAGCTCAGCGTCTTTAACTGCTGAGCTATAGCACCCTTCTTTTTAAATGAATAAACTCCCAAATATATTCCTCTTAAAGTGCTGAAAATTCTGAATCCATCTCTTGAAGTAACATACTGAATTTATCAGAGGCTTAATTAATTAATTTGATATTTAATTTTAGGTGATAAAATTGTGCCATGGTAAATAATTTGCCATCAAGAGTTTGAACGGCTTCAGAGATCCCTCAAAATATGTATCTCATAGCCATTATGTCGCTACTGCAGATCAAGATATAAGCATTACAAAATTTACCAGAGTATATGACAGAGATTGTCCATTTTATCTGATATTTCAATGTATGTTTTCGTAACAGTTGCAAGAAATATCTGGTTGGACAGTATGGTTTAAAAACTCAAATATATTGGGGTGGCTGTCCATATAGTTATAGAATATAGAAAATATAGGAAGTTGTTATGGAAGAACTATAGATTACCAATTCTACGCAATTATATCTAGCCATGTTGCTCAATTCTTGCTACAAAGCTATTTGCTTACATACCTCCAGAAGTTCAGAAGGATTCAGATCTCTCAGGGGCTCTACTGTGTGGTCCCTCCATGATGGAACTAAGAAAGGGAAAACAGTGTTACGATACTAATTTTAAAGAAGTATTTTAGTAAAGGAAGCGAATAATGTAACCATCCAAACATTCAGAGTTAATTTAGGTTAGACATTTCACTAGAATTAATTACTTAACACCTTCCTATCCTTTTCACCGTTCTACAGGCATATTTGAATTTTGTCTTTTTTAGAGAACATACAATTTTTCAATATTATGATTTGAATTTAACTTGCTGTTAAACTTACTTTTAAAAACTTCCCCACACCCAAGTTCACATAATGCCTTTTGATTTTATTCTCAAGCACCCTATGACAAAGACAGGATTTACTTTATGTTTCCCAGTCAGCTTTGGAGTTCTGCAAGGTTTTAATTTCAGCAATGTTCAAATATTAAAATTCAAAGTGAGTGCTGTGGAATCATAATAGTTCAGTGGTAAGAAAATACTTTTTATAAAATTTTATGCATGATTTTTAGTATTTAATCCACAAAATCAATCATGTATTTATTAACTTGCAGAGTCAATAATCCAGAACTGAGCTGAAAGGATCTCCCCTTTTATTAGGTTGTACAATTTGATAAAATCAAAATTCTCCTACAGAATACGGGATGGTTTTATAATCATACTAAGCCATAATATGGTTATCTGATTTTGGCTTAACAAATTATATAATCTTGCCATTGTGGTTTATAAATCAGATGAGCCAATAACTAACCAAATCACCATATGGCTTACAATGATATGTTACTGCAACCAATGTTTATTGCATATATCTTAAATAGTTTGTAGATATTCTGGTTAAAAGTAGCTAAGAAAGTTTAATTTTAGCCAAACTTTATAAATGAAATAAAGCCCATTTACCTACATGTACCTGAATTAATCATAATCCTAAATTATCACTATCCTAAAATTACAAATTAAAATACCTTTCAGTCTATGAATTGGTCCTTATTTTTCATAAAGCAATTGCCTACTTTACCATAATCTGCTGGCTGTTAAAACAGCACCATATTTTCTATCACATCATTTGTAAAGTTATCTGGAACATTTTCTGAAAGTTGTCAAGCTAACTTTTTGAACAGATTAATACTCTAAAATTTATCTCTGGTGACCTTTTATCCAAGATATTTACAGAGGCCTTACAAATTAGATCTAATAGAAATTGTCACCAAACCTTCTGAATTTAAACCAGCTCCAGCTCCCCTTGAAGAACTGGCTAAATACACAGGATCCGGCAAGAGACATTGGCTCAATACTTTTTAAAAAGAGAAAAGGATTCATGAATACTTATCCTTGAGAATAACAAGTGAAAATTTTGAGAGTGTTTGAGACATATGACCAGGTAGCTATTTTCATTGTGCTTGACATCTGAACTGCCCAAAAGTAACAAATTGGCTGCAGATGGAAGTAAGCTGGTGGACTTAATGAACCTTTAATACAGCAATGCACTTATTAAGACACAAGCACTTATTATGTTAGCAAAAACAGCCAAATAGGCAAGAGCAAAGCCAAAGTCACAAAGAGAGATTAGGCTCTCAATTTGTTATTGTCTTCTACTATACAATTACAACCTGAGATTAAGAAAGATCTAACTTCAAAGAGAAAGAGGTGTCCACAATCTGGTGTGAGAGGAAAAAAAGTCTCTTCCCCAACCTTCAAATTACTTTGCAGCTTTTCCAACAAATATATTTTTCATTTTGTGACACACTATAAAAAGAATAGCAAAATAGCTCATTTCTGTTTAGGTTCAAACTGGTAAAATATGGAACAATATCAACATCTTGTAAGTTATTAATTTTATTGGAGAAGATTGAGAATTTTACAACTGAAATTGGAGACATAGAAAGGAACTTGTTCAAAATAGAGATATTCAGTAGCAGTTCTACTAACTGGAAGAACATTGCTTTAACAGTATTACCCAAAGGAAAAAAGAATACCATGGTTGACAAGTTAGTTTGTAAAAAATCCGACAGTTTGATGAAAAAGAATGAAATGGTTTGAGTTATATCTTCATTGGGAGTTTCTGTGAAAAAAAATCAAGCTAACAGTTGAATAAACGGTGCTACTATGGAAAACATACTCAATAGCAAATTCTCTCTTATTTTAATAGCTGCACTCAACATATTAAACCTAAAACTAACTAAAACATTTTAGTTTAATGTGTTGTGTGAATTAGCCCATAATTTATAGTTTTGTATTATACTTAAACCATGGTAATATTATTTTACAAGTTAATATGTTATATGATCCATGCAAAGTAATCATTTCAAGACCACTACCCATTAAACAGTGATACCTATGGAGAAAGGCTAGCAGGGTTAACCAAACTATGTATGTAATATTTTGTCACATATCTTCTTCCTTGTTCCTTCAAGGCACCTAGAGAAATTATATAATATACTATAGTTTATCTTATACTGTATGTTTAAAAACTGATTGAAGAAAGTCATATTTCAGTAATACTACCCTGACAATTAATGACGAGATATATTAATATTCATGGAAGGAATCAACTACTTCCTAAAAAGGCTACAAAAAGGAATTTAAAACAAGCCGTTCTGCACAAATTCATATAATGGTTACCTTCTATCTGACTGAAACTGCATGATGCCCCTCCTCTGAAATAAGGATGTGTATGCTTTTCTGTAAATATTTAATTCCATGTTTCAAATATAGTTCTCATGGATAAAGATACGAAGGAATGCTGAAAGTATGCTTGCAATGGTTTAAAGTCTCAAACATTAAGCTGCAAGATGCTTTCAATTGTTTACACTATAAACCAATTAAACTATCATGACTTCTCTTTAGAAAACCTAAAAATTAATTCAATAAAAAATGCAATGATTTCAAATGATTTGATGTTTTGAGAAGACTGGAATCTACAAATCAATGAACAATGGCCCTTTTCTTTTGATCCTTTATCTTTCCAAAATTTCAGCTCATGATCTTGCCAGCTACAATCCTTTCCTTGCTATACAGTCTTGGCTCAATTCAGTAAATTATGTAAACATTACTTTTTATCATATTTTACATAACAAATTTGAAATGTCAAATTTGAAATGCTAGATCAAGACTTGTTTTAATACTGAAGAGTACAGGAAAAACTCTAGCAGCTCGGAATACTGATTCCTATAAGAATCTAGGCAACAGAACAGATAAATTCTGAATAGGCCAAAACCCATTATTCATGATCTGTCGTTGTCTAATTAATTATACAATATACCATCATTCAATGCTTATATTCTTACTACCAGCTTTTATACACACTTAAATGCACCCCCATGTTTTATGAAATATTTTAGTTATTTTTAACTAAAAATGACACATACATATTAATTTATTAAGTCAGATCTTGTTTGCAAATATTGACTTACTGTCTGTCAGACTGCATAACCATAACCATTGCTCAATCTGCTCTCAAGGATAGAAAAAATGTCAAATCTCTTTCCATGGCACACCTAGAATCTATAGCTTGCTGTCTTATCAATCTAGTACTAGAAGTCATGGTTTGTTCATGTTTCTGATCCTTGAGTTGTTTGTAAGAAGCAAGACAAGGATCCTGGTTTACAGAATAATCTGATTAAAGACTTTTTTCATTCATCTATTCATACTTATAGAAGAGGTCAATTAGCAGCAATAGAACAGTGTGTAGTAGTACATTAGCTTTTTGACAAGGCAAAATTCTAGAATATTTGTGATGTGTGGACCGTTCCTGATCTTATATCCTTTGTTCCAATATAAAGTACAACTGGAACTTTACTATGGCTTTTCTTAACAATGCTACGCTACAGGTATAATCAAGACTTCAAAAACAGTTGACTTTACATCATATCTTAGCATTATATCATACCATGGTGGTGCAGTGGTTAGAATGCAGTACTGCCAGCTGCCAGCAGTTCAACAGTTCAGTTCTCATTGGCTCAAGGTTGACTCAGCCTTCCATCCTTCCGAGGTCGGTAAAATGAAGACCCAGATTGTTGGGAGCAATATGCTGACTCTGTAAACCGCTTAGAGAGGGCTGTAAAGCACTATGAAGCGGTAAATAAGTCCAAGTGCCATAACTCAGAGGTCCCCAACCTTTTGGGCACCAGGGACCAGTTACATGGAGAGAGGTTTTTCCGTGGACTGAAGGGGACGTGCTTTTGTGTGCTGCCTGCATCCTGCAGATGGGGCTTTCCTTGTTTGTGCGGACCGGTTGCTGGCATGCCACGGACCGGTACTGGTCCATGGACCGGGGGTTGGGGACCCCTGCCGTAGCTATTGCTATTTTATTACATTAGAACTTTGGCAATTCATTATCTTTATAATTTTTTTTAAATAGTCTGATCAGACTAACTTAACCAGGGTTCTGTTTGCTAATCCTTCCCTTCTCTCTTTTAATCCTCAGCTGGGCTAACATTTATACCCAATCTGTAACATGAAGCCCATTTTAATTATACTTATTTTTCTACTTTTCCTTCTGTTCTTTCTTCATTTAAAGTAAAATAGCTGCTGACAGAATGTATACCTCAGTTCAGAATGCACCACTCATTTGGATATTGATTCAGAGAGATTGATTTCAAAACTTAACTCCATCTTGTCACACAGGGTGACAATTGTTATAGCAGAACCCTCATATATTTAGGATAAACAACTGCCATAGAAGCTTAACCTTAGTAACTGAAATATCAGAGCAACTTTCCAGTATTGTACAGTCAAAATAGACTATCACCGAGGTGTTGCCTAGGAAGGAAATGAAAGCTATACCAGACTTCTCATTCACACAAACAAGTCCACTTCTCTTGGACACTTAAGCTAATTTGTAAGAATTAGTTAGCTGATACACTTTTTTCATGTGCACAAACCAAGCCCCTGCCCGCATGAAATATCATGAAAGGGAGCAGATGGTGACAGAAAGGGGTGTTTATTGCATATGTTGTCAGCATATTGAGACATAAATGTCACTGTTATTCATAAATATCACCACAGGTCATTAAATAGGGTGGGCTGATCTTCATACACTGCTCACACTGCAGTCTAGAACAGGGAGGGTTTCAAAGGCTTTGATATTCCAGACCCAGTCAATCACCCACATTAGCATCACTCAGAAATGGAATGTTGCTCTCTAGCTGTCTTCAAGTGTTCAAAAGATTCTTAAAAAGACCCCCAATGAATGAGTTCCATGCCCCCTCCAACCCAACATCAGGCCAATAACTACAAAGGGATAAGCAAGTCTCTTACTTGCTACAGTCTCCTCCTTCTTGGGAGAAGGTTCTCGCAACGGAGAAGGAGGTGGTTGATGCCAACGGCACAAATACATTTCAGTGGTGGAAAGATACGGCAAATCTTCTATTTCACTGCAGGGGCCTTTGTCCTTTGAATGGCACCCAGGTCCTTTCAATGGAGTCGAAGACTTCAACTGCGTATCCACCAATAATCTTGTTTTCTCTGGAGTCTCCTGACTTCGCAGTTCACGTCTGCTTATTGACTCAGTTAAAGAACTACTGGGTTCCTCCTTTAATGGAGAAGCCTTTGGCGTTTTACATTTGACTCTTGAGAATTCAGCTACCAGCTTCTTCATTGGCGTTTTCCTCTCGGCACTTCCAAACGCAGATTTTCTGCAAAAGTACAGGGAAAGGCTAATAGTAGCAAATGGAAAAAGGCTATAAAGGACCTTAGTTCTTATCATGACAATTACAATTAGAAATTAAGTTAATGTTTTAGTTCTAAGATTTAAAGGAAATTTGCATATGGATTTAAGAGCTTTTTTGAACAAGGTACAAGATTTACTTGAGACAACTATTAGGTTCTCAGAACTTAGAATCGTGCCAAATCAACAAAAATACTATCTTATAGCTCCTGACCAGCTAGAAATAGACTTGATCACACTCAATATTTAGTAAAAACCCTAGTTTGAATAAAGCGCTTATCTCAAAACCAGCAATCAGTAGATTATTGTGAATCAACAACTGTAAGTAATAAGCTCTCTGTCTGAAATCTAACCTCATTATCACTCTATCTGTAAATGTGGAAGAGATGCAACAGCATTAATATTCCTTTACAATAAAGTTGTGGGGTATGCATAAAGTTGTAAAAATGTGCATAAAACATTTTCATTGCTATAAAATAGTGTGGTAATTAACATTTTTAATTACAGATCTCTAAAATTCTTCTATATAAGATTTTTTACCATCAAAATATGTTATATTTTTAAAAACAAAAGACAATGTAAGAAATGATTATGGACATGGTGGTAAAAAGAATGGACTGTAAGGCTAGAAAGGTAAGTAAAATACAATAAATATGTTTCCTTTTCTTTTTCCTATTACATTTTTAATTTCTTTGGCCTACTACTTAGTATTTTCTTTCTGCACTCTGCATAAAGTTGCTTACCCTAAAATAGAATAGTAGAATGGATGTATAAGACACACTGTGTCCTCTTTTTTGCCTTGGCAAAAGGGAGGAACAAAGACATATCATCATTAACGTATCAACTTAAGTACCATGATGCTTATCATTACTAAAAGTAATATTTCCTGCAAGTAATTCTATTTAAGAGACAACTATAAGGGAGGGTGTCGCATTTGACTCATCATTTGGCTCTGAAGTGAAATTCATATCCTCCAATGACTATCTAGGAAAAGCACAAATAGCTAGAACTTTTTTTTAAAAAAAATACCAACAATATACAATTAAATTACAGGCAAAGTAATCCAACATACAAAATTTCCCCATTCAAATTTGGAATGTTAAAAAAATACAAATCAATCCCCTCTATTGTTTGGTTAACAACTCTCAATCAAAATGTAGACATTTTAGCACAACTTATCTAATTTAAAAAAAAGCAAGTGCACAGATTTTAATGCTAGGTGTCTTTACATTCTAATCAAATTCAGTTCAGTTTGAATTACTGAACTGTGGTTTGGAGATCTGGTTTCACATCAATACTCAATACACAATAAATTGAATTTGATTCATCTGCAATATATCCCTAGTCAATATTTTTGATATTAGGTTTAACCACTGATGTTTTCCTTAAAAATTAAAAAAATAATTTTGCAGGATATTAGGATTTGTTTGTAAGTAATAGAGAGCTGTTTTATAGAACAAAAATTTTCACAGTTCATTGATCAAAATCCTAACAGAAGAGGTTTACAAACATAACTGTAGCTTTCTAGTTTTACCGTTTGTGACCCTTCCCATTTCTTCCACATGGGAAATGTTTCAAAGGCAGCGGCTGGGAAGTCTCCAGGAGTTCTTGTGGTGGGCATTCTATAGGCAGCTTCTCTGGTGTATCAGGGTCAACTTTTTCTTCTGTTTCATACTCTTGAAATATTTTGTGTTTGTCACGCTCATTGTCCTTCTTCACCAACTGCATCCTCCTTTCCATACGCTCAATTCGAGCAAGAAGCTAAGAACACAATATTGCAATTTGGTATTAAAGGATATTCCATTAACTAAATACAATATTTGTAATTACTAATACTCACTCAACTTTGACATTATATAGAAACAAAGTGCAACTTCTACAGAAGTTACACTATTTTATTATTGCTAAGTCTACAGGACTTACCAATATATTGTATATATGTAGTCCTCAATTTATGATAATTTAGCCCAAAATTTCCTTTGCTAAGCAATATAGTTAAGTGAGTTTTGACCCATTTTTACAAACGTTTTTGCTACAATTAAGTAAATCACTGCAGTTATGAAGTTATTAAGTTGTGAAGTAACATGGTTGTTAATTGAATTTAGCTTTTCCATTGACTTTGTTGGTCAGGTCACAAAAGATGATGACATGACCCTGGCACATTACAATCATCATAAATACATGCCCCTTGCTGCATATCCAAATTTTAATCATGTGACTACGGGGATGCTGTAAAAGTTGTAAGTGTGAAAAACAGCCATAAGTCACTTTTTTCAGTGCTGTTGTAATTTTGAATGGACACTAAATAAATGGTTGTTAAGTTGAGGACTACTGTAATGATTTGTTTAAAATAATTCTTGAAGTTCTGATGCACTGGCCCATGGTCATGTGCATCAGAACTACTGGGTTCCAAATTATTTATCCCCCCTCCATTTCAGCCACAGCTATAGAGATAAGATTGATTTAAAGTATTGCAAAAAGTTTCTGATAGCTTTCAGGTGGAATAATAGTTTGACAGCCTGGCAGCTTCACACATTTTACAAAAACTCATTTCCCCCACCCATGATCAGACAATGCAAACAATATGTATGAGAAATATTGCTAAGGGAGGGTGTGAGGAACACCAGCAGTTCTTTTCAATGGGCAGTGAAGGTGAAGGAAAAGTGATGGGAGAGGGTAAAAAAAGTGCAGATGGTAATCATGCACTGCAGTCAAGGCCTCAGACCTTTACTTATTGAGCTACCCAGATGTTAATTCTTAAAACTGTACAATTTAAAACCAATTTCCAAAAAGCTTTAAAAATTAGTATTGTAAACAACATGTAAGAGGCTGATGATATGAAGGAGGATATTCCAGTATTTGTATAAGTGAAACTGAAGAGACTCCTCATAGGAAAAAAGAGAATCACTGTAGATCTTAGAAATCTGCAATTAATACAGAAACAACCAAAACAGCAGTTCTAGTATCCACCTAATTCACAAACTTTCATTTAACTATTCTGTGCATATACTAGCTCCTCCTGGTGTGCATGTTTATGATTTGCTCTTTTTTTGCAAGCTTGTGCAGAACCATGTGAACCACTCAGCCTCCTATCATAATATCCTTGACAGCAAAATGGCAGCTGACTCCTTCATATTGGTTAACTTTGCACAGGCCTAAGATTTTTTTACACTGTAATGTTGATAACATAATCTTCTGCTACAAAACAGTAAAATATTGAATAATTATGTTGCTACTTCCTAAAATCAGATGCTAATGCTACTAGCCTACCCCACATGCACTTTGAACATAGACCCTGAAGATTAGGATTAAAGCAGAAGAAAGTATTTCTTTCCTTAGTAATAATGGGTACAGCAGCTGCAAGAACTGGGAAGAGGGGGCTATTTTTAGGCTGCAGACTTGTCATGCATACAGGACAGAATTAAAATCCTTTCTGGCAATTTAGGGACAGGAGGTGGAGGGGGAACAGTTAAAATCATCAAACCATCAAACAACTATTCTAGGACTACAGCTAAGAAATGTACATTATGCACTTCTTCCTTCAGATAGTACTCTTAAAAACAGCAAAATAAACCTTCATTTGCAGCTGATCCACATTATCTCTCCCCAGTCTTCAACCCATACCCCATTTACCCTATTAAGAAAGCAATGGACACTTTCTTATACATCCCCATGCTTGTAGTAGGCATCTCTTTTGTATGGAGAAGTAGAATTCTCCATTAACATCAGCTCTCATACTGCAACTTCATAGGTTATGAATAGCAGAATTTTACATCATTTATATAATTTTACATTGGGGAAGGCAAGATAGGGTATGTAGGGTCTAGACAAAGATAAAAAGGAATACCTTATCAGAGTGGCACATGTTTTTTTCTGTAATATTGATAATTAAAAAGTAGATTGTGCTTTTGAAAAATGAGAGAGGAAGGAAATCCCAAAGGGAGGTAGAAGATAGCACCAAATCTACATCTATAACAATCTTTTAAATGTACCAGTTAAAAGGCCTTCTCTCCCCACATTTGGTGTCCACATGACATAAGCTGCAGTTGGTTGTTTTGCTGTCCCCTTTAAATTAACTCATTTTCTGCCATATACTTCCACCAAAAAACATGCCTGTTGCTTTAAGTTAACCCTGATGTTGCCAAAGGCTTCCTGCCCTGGGGCCATATACCCTTCCTCCTTCTACATAGCTGCAACTCTTTCCAAAATGCTCTCCAAATATTACATATCTGGACTGTACTAGTGTCCTTAATCCTACTATCAGGTAACCAAATCACCCAGTCTTCTTGACTTAACCTCTAGGTTATTAACCCTATAGGTTGCTTAACCTGACATATATCAATATTACAAATCCAATTAATTACCAAGCTAACACTTTATAAACATTATATTGCTGTTTGTTGTACTGATTATACAGAAAGTGAAACTCCATTTTTGAATTTTTAAGAAACTCTTATTTCCTAGCCACAGTTAATCTCTTTCATACTATTCCTATATTTGATTTCCATTTCAGGAGTCAAACTCTTTATCAACTCTTCTATGGCACTAACACATCCTATTGCGACTGGTGGGGGAGGGGGAATATCTCTGTTGAATTCATAATCCTTCTTGTTTCTATCTACAGCAACTCATTCCCAGAACTAGGTGCCGAAATCATATACTTTGCTCTCATCTCTTTACCTATTATCAGTGCCAGTTCGCCCTACCCCATCTTTCTACACATCTACACATTCACTCTCACTAAGCATGTGCATCCTTCATTAGGCGCCATGCTTTACATTAATCCCTCCCACAGTTAACACCAGGATCCCGAAACTAACCCTTCAAAAATCTGTGCACACTCAACATTTATTAACCCTTGAGTTACCACATTTTGCTTGAACATTGCTCAATCCAACTTGAACGTTAGCCCCTTCCACCCCACATTACCGACCACATAACTCACTGTGTCCCTCTCGGCTTTGAGTTCTTCGATCTCCTTTTCCTTGGCCTGCAACTGTTGCTGCTGCTGCTCGATAAGGTCCAACTGGAGCAGCAGGATCTGCTTGAGGCAGGCCGCCTGGCTGGAGTTGCCCCCGCCGGCCCCCATGGGGCTTTTCCGAAGGCTGTTCCCGCCGCCGCTCCCGGTAGTGCTGCTACCACTAGCACTTTTCCTCTTGCCGCTTGGTTCCGATGAAACCGGAGAACCCCCGGATGCCACTGCTGGGGGTGGAGGAGGCTGCCCGGGTTCGGCCGTAGCGGAAGCCGACGACAGTAGCGGTGGAGGCGGCGGCGAGAGAGACGCTGGAGGTCCTCCAGGCCCGGCGTGGGAGCCGCCGCGCTTGCCGTCTTTGGCGGCAGCAGCAGCGGTGTGTCCGGGCAGCACCGCCTGGTACTTGGAGGGGCGGGAGCTGCCGGCGGCATCGCCCACGCCCGCTTGCCGAGTATTGCCTGCCGGGCACGGCGAGGGCACTAGGCCGCCCCAACAGCAGCCGCCGCCGCCTTCCTGTTGCTGTTGTCCAGGAGCCGCAGCCGCCGGAACGATTGCCCGGCCCTTGGGGCCCGTTGCCGCCACGGGGGCCGGCACGGGAATTTGGTTCTGCGGGGGAGGCGGAGGCTGACGGAGATGCGGCGGCGGCTCCTCCTCTTCCTTCGGGCCAGGCTCCAGCAAGCCCGGCCCCGTCGTTGTCGTTGTCGCGGTTGCTTTGTAGACGGTCGATCTCATGGCGATGCAGCACCTTCAGTCTCCAGATTCTGCCGCGACGTCGCCTCCGCCTCCCCCTTCTCCTCTCCGCTGCCGGTCCAAATTCCCCACCTGGACCCCTCCTGGGGCGCCGCCGTCGTCGCCACCCGCCCCACCAAGACCCATCGCCTCCCTTTCTTCCTACACTACCTTCCCCCGGCCGTTTCTCCCGAATCACCAACCTTCACAGCTCCCTGCCGCTAGTGCAAGAACCATCTCTTTGATTTTCTTACTCTTCTTTTTCCAGACTAAGGGAGTGCCAGCCCTGCTGATGTAGGAAAAGCAAAGCAGGGGCCCTGCTGGCTCTCCAGAATAGAGGGGCCGCTTCCTAATAAATGCGGCTGATCCGCTTAGATCAGTCTTAGTTTCTTCTGCAAGGAATGGTTGGGGGAGGGGTGCGTTTGCTTCACCCTTTCCTCCCCCCAAAGGTTCCCTTGGAAGGAGGAACGTGAAAGGGGTGGCTTTTGGTTTCTTTCCTTCTAACGGACACAGTGGTGCCCAATGGGTATTGGGGAGGGTACAGATCGGGAAAGGGGATTACGTCTTTCCTCATCCAGCAAAACTGGTAAGAGAAAGCTTGTGGGCTGACCAACCAAGCTGCCAAATCCCCTCTTTCTAGCGGACCCTCCTCACTGGGAAGAAACCTCCCTCAAGAACGTGGGAAAGGTTACCGGCGTGCCACAATCTACAGGAGGAGCGGTATACAACACACGGTGTTGTGTCTTGTACATTGGAAATGGGAAGCTAACTGATTTCCTGCATAGTATCTCGCTCGCCTATCCACTTTTCCCCGAGCCTTTCTGGAAATAAGGTGGCCCCATATTCAGAAAAAGAGCGCTGTGGAAATTAAGGGCTTCCTTCCACCTACTCTTTATTAATAAAACGAGTAGGGTGGACAAAGTGTTACGGAAAGGACTACTTTTACAAGCAAGTTAAGGACTCCTGTCAGTCTTAGCGAGAGTGGGGTGGGGGCTACATATAGATGGGCTTCTTTTGCAAGGAGCAGGGGCTTAAGAAAACATTCCCTCCTCAAATACTTATTTTGAGGGGATGCGTGGCCTGAAGAGTCCACAGGAGACGCGAGAATTTTCAGGCGTTTCTCCCTTTACTTCTCCTTTTCTAAGCCCTAAATCGAATTTTTGTCACACTCTTGACAACACGATGGAGTTGGGAAGGGGGGAAATTCGGTGCAAAAATCCAGAGCTCCCCTTCTGTTGAATCAGTTACCTTTAAACGGCCGCCATGTCCCGGGCCGCCTCCCAGCACTACGCATGCGCCAACCGCCATTGAGGGATGGAAGAGAAGCAGCCGGGAAGGAGGGAAGAAGGGAGGGCGGGGGCAACACTTTGACTAGGTGGGGAGGAAGGGAAGGGAAGATAAAGACGGGGAGGAGTAACGCAAGAGCGGCGGGAGCTAGGTTGAGGAGCTTCCCGCCTCTGCTAGCCCGTGCTAATGCATTATAATGTATGATATGCATAATACAGATACAGAGCCTCCTACAACATATGAGATATCCATTAAATACCATCTCCAAAATCAGAGATCTCCTTGAGAATGCGGGAAAAAGTATTATTCGTTTATATTAATACACTTCGAATTTCAACAGGCATAACTCAACAGCTGAGGCTCCACTAGTCGATGTTTCCAGTGAAACTTTACAATCCTTGAGTTGTTCTGACCGAGGTCCACAATTCGATGGTTCAAAGTTCCAAGCAAACATCACAGCCTTCCCCAATCTGCTCTCCAGCTGTGAATTTACATATTTAGAAAGGTCCTGGATTGGAAAAGGTGGAAGAATACAACAGTAGCTTCACAAGTGAACAGACCTCTTCCACAGGGGTCTCCATCAAGGACTACATTGAAAGGTTTCATTATGATAATCTGTCAATTTCTATTTTATGAACCTCAGTTGCCCAAAACTAGGCTGGGCAGAGGAGATCAAGAATTATAGTCCCATCTGGTAACAAGCGGGCATGTAGGAGACTGCATCTTAAAATGGAAACGGAGGAAATGGTAACCAGCATAAATTAACAAATGTAGTGATCGAAAGGAAAAAAAATATATCTATTGTAGGTCTAATAAAAGAGATGAAGATATAATCAGAATTGAGGTAGTTTGCTCTTATAGACTGAAAGGCATGTGGGCAAGTGTACTTTTAATTATGAATCTGTGGGAAGTCAGCCTCCCCCCCCACGGAAATATTTTGGGGGATATTAAAAAGGCAGAATATTATATTTCCCAAAAGGATCTTAAAGGCAGAAAAAGTAGTTTTTCTTAACAGCACCAAACAAACTGAGCAGGCCAGCTCTGTAGAAAAGCAGATTTGATAATCCCATTCAGAAAGACTGAGGTCCCATTCATGAGCTAATACTACCAGTAGAAGCCCATTCAAGACAAAATATTTTGAAATCTCTTGCAGCAAAACTGATAGCTAACAATAACAGAGTGATAAAATTAGAACCAGCAACCCTTCACCCAAAAATCCAACACAGGACACAGCCATCAGCCCCAGCCCTAGAGAAGCAGGACATAACAGGATTAACCCACCACCATCAGAATACCAAAAGGACACACTCAAAAGCTCAGGTCAAAGTTCATGCCATAGGAACAGGAACAACTCCAAACACAAAAGCCCAAGAAGGTATAAAAACCCATCACTCCCAGCTCCATGTGGTCAGCTGCCCCAGAACTACATTTCTGTCTGGTTCTGCAACTCAATAAACTGGAACGTTCCTTCTAAGTAGCCTCCATCTTTATTTCCAGCAACCTCCATTTTTGTTTACTCCCGGCTTGGAACTGGACTGAAGATTTTTTTTTCAACAAATGAAAGAGCCAATATATGTCTGAAACTATGCCTTGGTAGTTGTAGAAGTGGATGAATGTAAGAATTCTTGGCTAGTGATAGTTATGTGCTATATTCCAATTAATGTTGGGATTAGAAGAACCAGGGATAAATTTTCTGAGAAACTACAACATTCTAAAAGGCTGCAATCTAGATGAAAAAAATGTTCTGTTGGAAAGGTGGGAAACAAGATTCAGCCATTTTGGAGACCAAAAATGAGTGAAAAAGTTACTCTAATTACAAAATGGTTTGTTTCAAATATAGTATGTAATTTAAGCAACAACATACATAACAAAGGAATCAATACAAATCTGAAAGCATGATTGATTTCTTCATGATGAAAGCGATAGAGGGCTGATGAGAGATTCTGAGTGTGCAAGCAACAAGTCATGTTATTGTTAGTGCCAAAAGGGGTTCTAGAGGAAAACCATAAATTGATCTTCTATCAGAATTAATGTAGAGTGGAGATAAGAGAACGTAGAAGCTGTTTGGAACAATGTGAAAAGAATTGTTATAGATTGCCACAGAATTGTGTGGAGTTCCACTAATAGAAAATACAGAAATGGATGTCTGAGTTTGTGAATTAGAAAAATCCCTATAAGAGAATGTTTGCTGAAAAAAATGAGAATAAAATAAAGAAATGAGGATGCTGTATGGGACTTCTTAGAGTCCACTTGTTTTCTATTGCATTAACTTTAATTCACACAGCAAAGCTCTCAAAAGTATGATGCAATAATTGGTCAGCTAATCACTGAGCCTGTCACTGATTGGGGCTGAGATTAAATGACTATGTAGTGTAAAGTGTATATATTGTAGGGCAAGGGTGTCAAACTTACAACGTCACATGACGAGTCGCAACATATCATGACTTTTTGCCATTGCTGGCAATGGGGTGGGCGTGGTTTTGCTATGATGCATCGGGCCCGTGGGCCAGCAGTTTGACACCCCTGTTGTAGAGGGAAAAGGCTGCTGTAAAAATGTAGTTAAAGAGAGGCAAAGTGTATATGTTTCAAGAAAGAAGAGAAAATGCAGAATAATTTTTATGGAAATCAATTCTGAGAAGTGGGTAAAGAAGACTAAACAAGGAGGCTTTAGTTGAGTTGTTATTTATAATTTTTGGTGTAGTATTTTTGTTTTCTCTTAATTCTCTTCCTACAATACTTATTTTGTTTATCCTAACAGGAAATAGCGTGTTAGGCATGCATCTATCTATCTATCTATCTATCTATCTATCTATCTATCTATCTATCTATCTATCTATCTATCTATCTATCTATCTATCTATCTATCTATCTATCTATCTATCTATCATCTACCTACCTACCTACCTAGAGTTGGATTCAGCACAGAATATCAGAATAATAGAATTGGAAGGGATTTTGGAGGTCTTCTTGTCCAATCCCCTACTCAAGCAGGAGACATCGTACCATTTCAGACAAATGACTGCCAATCTCTTCTTAAAAACTCTAGTAAAGGAACATCCATATCTTTTAGAAGCAAACCCAGTGGTGAGATTCAGCCAGTTCGCACCAGTTTGGCAGAACTGGTAGCTAAATTTTTGTTGCCCAGGCCCAGAATGGACTTCCGGAAGTGGCATCCACACAGAGAACTGGTTGTTCACATATTTGAATCCCACCACTGGGCAAACCCTTCTACTTATTAATTGTTCTCACTGTCAGAAAATTTCTCCTTAGTTCTAGATTCAATCTTTCCTTAAAGATCTTCCACCCATTTTACTTCTTGTCCTGCCCTCAGGTGCTTTGGAGAGTAGGTTGGCCCCCCCTTTCTTTGTGACAGTCCCTTAAATATTAAAGATTGCTACAATGTCACCCTTAGTCCTTCTCTTTGTTAGACTAGACATAGCTACATACTGTTCTTCATATGTTTTAGCCTGCAGTCCCCTTCATATGTTTTAGCCTCCAATCCCCTAATCATCCTTCTTGTTCTTCTCTTTTTCTGTATTTTGTATTAAGGTAACCAGAATTGGACACAATATTCCAAGTGTGATCTTACCCAAGCATTCATTCTAAAGCAGTACTTGGACTTAATTTGATCTTGATTCTATCCCCCTGTTTATGTAGCTTAGGCAGCTGCAGCTCATATTTGGCTCATATTTAAGTGTTGTCTACTACTAGGATTTCTAGATTCCTCTCACAGCAACTGCTATTGAGCCAGTATCACTTGTGCTTTTGGTTTCCTTGCCTAAGTGTAAAGCCTTAATGTAGCATTTAAAAGTATTTCTCAATACTGAGTTGCATTTTGTTGGATAGAGCTCAGTGTTCAAGTCTGTCAAGATCCTTTTGGATCTTGAGCCTAACTTCTAAAGTGTTGGCTATTCACCTGCAGCTTTGTGTCTGCAAATTTGATGAGATCTCCTTCTATCCTCTCATCTAAATTGCTAGTGACGATGTTGAAGAGTACTGGGCCTAAGACGGAACCACTGCATGCTTTTCTCCATGTAGTTTATGTAGCAAGAAAGGTACAAGCAACATACAAGCAAAGAAACTGTAAGACAGTGAAGAAGAACACTCAGGAAAATATTATGTTAATCATATCAGACATCAAAAGGAATCAAGTTATGAGAGCTAGTGAATATTCTCTATTTTTCTGGTTTTCTTGCTTCATTGCTATTGGATATATTGCCAAAAATAGGATCAGCTACATACACATGACAACTTTGAGAATAGCAGAAGTACATTTTTAAAAAAATTTAAATTAGTATTTTTAAACAAAACATTTTATACATTTACTAGCTACAGAATACTTCTGGAGGGGAAAATTTAAGACATTCAGAATGAACAAGGAATATGGATAAGATTGTGGCGGGCTGGCAGACTGAACAAAAAACAAGCACCACACATGAAAATTTATTTATTTTATTTTATTTAGAAAATGTATATTGCCACCTACTCACACATGGCGACTCAAGGCGGCTTACAGGACATAAAAGCACAATATAAGAGAAATAAAAATAAAAATAATAAAACATAAAAATAATAAAATAACCCCCCACCCACCCAGGCAACAATACATATTCATACCAGCCATTTAATGTGCTCCATCCCGCTCTGGGTTCCCCAGGCCCGTTGGCAGAATCACGTCTTAGGGCCTTCCAAAAGAGTGTTAGAGTGGGGGCCAGTCTAATTTCCGAAGGGATGTTCCAGGGGAGGGAGCCACCATGAAGAAGGCTCTTCTTCTGTGTCCCACCGGATGTATCTCCTTAGGCAAGGGACTCGCAACATTTCTTGCCTCCCCTCTCTAGTGGGTCAGGTAGTATGTGTTTAGTATGTGTTATATTTTTGTTTCCAGTGTTTAGTATGCGTTATATATTTGTTTCAGCCAAGGTAATTGTTCTTAGTTTCCACTGAAGTCACAGGACTTTGAGTCACAAGTTTTAATTATTTCTACAGCACCTTAATTCAATCAACTTTGGATACCATCTGATATTAATAAATCATTATAAAATAGGATAAGAGACACTAATGACATATGAGTAATTATTTTAAAGATTTGTCAAATACCACATGAATTATGCAGAATTAAATCAATAGTTAATATTTTATTAATGGAGATATTTTTGAAAACATTTTGCTTCTAGCATGTTTTTGTAATAGTGAATACAATAAAAAGTTAAACTGTATTTATTAATAATCACCGTAACTATTAACTACTACATTTATTTAGAATAATTAAAAATCATAATTGTTGGACCATCCCAATTTTTATTAGTGACATGTTCTAAATGTCAGCGTTTACTGTTTTACCAAAGTGGTAAAAGAGGAAGTTAAGAAGAAAAAGACATGTTTTAAATGGTAATAATTTTTTTAAGTAGTGAATGTAACTGCATTAAAACAGACATAATTTGCAGCACAAGGATTTCTCTTAGAACAAAAATTGTATTCCTAATATTTTACTGTATCTAAATTTTCAGAGAGCTTTTACATATTCCTTTCATTTATTTTAACTTATGCTTATGAAGTTACAAAAGATACCTAATATTGGAGAAAAAATGAGCTTAACATTTAGGGTATAAGTGGATACGAATGAAGACAAAGCTGTAGGTAAATTTAAAAATGATATTATTACTTTTAACGTACAGGAATCTTGGGCATAGGCATAAGCTTCCCAGATTCAATTCATTGGTTTCCAGGTGGAAACCAAGAATTACATAAATTCAAGGACAAGGCAAATAGTTATCAATCCCATTGTCTCTGGTAAAGTGGATGTCATTGCATCTTAATTCTAATGTAAACATAGAATAGGACAGTAAAGGATGAATACAATAGAGGTGTCAAAAAAATCAAGATGAAGATGATCAAAAGCTTAACCTATTTCATATGTGATACATCCAAAGAGATAGAGCTTGTAGAAAGAGATAGAGCTTCAATCACATGGTTGCCATAGCAATCTTGACTTATTTTTGACATCATCACCTCCAGGAAAAAGGACAAATTGAGGGACTAAGAGAAAATGGGATAGAAAAAAAAGCAAATACCCAGAAGCTATATAGCTATAAATCAGATATATACTGCCTAAAGTGAAAACAGAGGCTGGCTTCATACAACACTCTAACCGAGGATTCTCCAAAGTGGTCAATGGAACCATCCATTATTGTTGTTATTATTATTATTGTTGTTGTTATTGTTATTTTTCACAATACTATTAGTAAAAGTAGTGTTTCTTAAATTATTTCCATATAATAAATATTTGAGAGTTGATGAAGAATTGAAACTTCATGAAGGGGTTGATGAGATAAAGAATTTGGGTGAGCCTCTTCTAACCTATAGTTTTTGGCTTAATATACTGTGTGACACAAAACATTCATGGGGATATTTGAAATCCAGCAAATTGTGATTTATTCAGTTAGAAATGACTTATCGTAATAGATAAACCCATCCAGAAAGTGTAGTATAAAGATGAAAATAGGTATGTTCTACGGTAGGAAGAACTAGAGGGAATGAAATGATTCTTTTGGGCATCAGATTTGAGATGCCATTGAAAGGAACAGAACAGAATATA
The DNA here is from genome assembly GCF_001527695.2 of Protobothrops mucrosquamatus. NCBI lineage: Eukaryota > Metazoa > Chordata > Lepidosauria > Squamata > Viperidae > Protobothrops > Protobothrops mucrosquamatus. The sequence goes on along the minus strand of NW_015386388.1, from coordinate 3,735,631 downwards.
GGTAACTATTATTCCCGAAATAAAGGGAGTTGTGCTTGGATATGTGCTACATTTTCTTTTTATGCAGAATACTGCATGATCCTCTGAAGCAGAGGTCCCCAACCTTTTGAGCACCAGGGACCAGTTCCGTGGAGAGAGGTTTTCCTGCAGACCGGAGGGGATGTGGTTTCATGTACTGCCTGCATCCCGTGGATGGGGCTTTGCTTGTTTGTGCAGACTGGTTTCTGGCATGCTGTGGCCTGGTGCCGGTCCATGGACTGGGGGTTGGGGACCCCTGTTCTAAAGCTTTTTGCTGGTTAATCCATAAATAAGTCATTCTAAACTTGCATTCACTTGAGCATGAGAGATTTTTTAAAAAATCTGTTTTTGAATTTTTACATTGGAAGCGTGACTTCAGTTGCACTGACTTTTCAGGACCTCACAATTTACAGACCACAAGGGACAGTGGTTGTAAAAGAGAGACTGGAATTTCCTCTTCATCTGTTTCTCTGCATACTCTTGGTCTGGTAATCTCAAGGTTTTTCCTTCCTGCCTTTGTCTTTCCAGATCCTTTACTTTCTGACTTTCTGCTTGATAAGATGCTGCTGGTTGAGAGCTAGACTGGTCCCTCCAATCTTTTCCTGTTATAAATCCTCCTTGTAAAGTTACAACAAACTGATTCAGTTGTTCTAATTAAGCTTAGGTGCTGCTCACCAGAATCACAACTGAAATCACTTCCTCTGGCACTTCTAGCTACTTAACGTGCAGAGTATATTCAGATAATCAACATATATCAATTTTTAGATTTTGTATTACATACATCTATATTTTAATCAGATCACATCATGAATAATAATGTATATATATAATGAGTTATTATAAATTAATTCCCTTGTCACTAGCAATCCCAGATTACATGAAATTCCTCTACAGAATGAGAATTGTTGATGTAATGCACATTAAAACTGCCCAATAAATATATTTTGAAATGAGAAACTAGAGATTGTAAACTCTAAAAATGTCAGAAGTCATTTTTCTACTTGAAACAGAGCCACAAATGTGGCCCCTTATCACTCAAATTAAGTACAGCCTTCCCTCACTTCGTTGCTAGGGTTTTATTCCCCCCCCCAATTTTGTATAAAATGGATATGCATAAAGCCAGAAACTGAATCAGTGGGGAAAGTGCAGTTGTGGGATAAGGTGACAAATTTTGTAATCCAGATGTGTTGATAAATGTGCTCATATATTTTTAGAGCCTGATTGTTAGGTGCTACATTGCTGAAATCTGTTCTTCCTTGTCTTGTGTTCTATGCATAGCAAAGATGTTTTCTCCATCTTCAGCTGGATTTCTACGTGGCAGAGTTATCATGGCAGAAAAGGCACAATACATATCCTGACATTACAAGTTTCATTGGCATTTGTTATATTGTGTTTCAAATAAATGTGTTTGCCCAAATTAAAAGTTTGTACTAGTATTGAAGATTTTTCATTAATTTTAGTGTGATGTAATATGTCCAATTTTATTTCTGATGTTGTTTGTTGTTCAGGAGCGGCTTGACAAGATGAATACGACATTTGCATCATTACATGCAAAGCAAGATAGTTCAAGCCGTGATGTGTCATAAGTAAGATGATTATGGCTTACAGCTCATGAAAACCCCAAATCAGAAGCGTCTTACCTGGGCTAAAGAAAAACAGAACTGGTCTGTTGCTTAGTGGTCCAAAGTCCTCTTTTCTAATGAAAGCAACTTTTGCATCTCATT
>NW_015386388.1:3715733-3733861 GCF_001527695.2 Protobothrops mucrosquamatus | reverse complement strand
TTCTAATTTTCTGAGATTGTGGATTTGGGGTTTTCATGAGCTGTAAGCCATAATCATCACAGTTATGACACATCACGGCTTGAACTATCTTGCTTTGCATGTAATGAGTCTATCTCATATATTAGGTTCACCTTTTAAGTTGCATTACTGAAATAAATGAACTTTTGCACGATATTCTAATTTTTCGAGTTTCACCTATCATCTTTCTCTGCCCGGTTGTACTGGTCACATCCCATCCTGATTTTTAATCTTGCTACCCAGTGCTTTTTTTGTAAAAAAAAAAAAAAAAAAAGGTGCCAGAACTCACACATGTTATATAACCCGCCTTGCCTACTCTACAAGGTTCCATCCAAAAAAGGTGCCGGAACTCCGTTCTGGGGGTTCTATGACAAAAAAAAGCCCTGTTGCTACCCATCAAAAAATGTTTCCCATCAGGCTTTGTTCCTATTTTATCTGGGTCAGCCTCTGTCAGAATAAAGGTTGATACTATTTCCATTTGTAAATCAGCTTTTTTAAAAAATGTATAACCTACTAAGTTGCTTGTGATTCAACCATTAAATAATAATTCTAACTATTATTTGATCTGGGGTATTAGAGATTACATATTTGTGTATTGCATCCCCATAGGATAAAATTCAAACACCACAAAGTTTTAAGAACTCTTCCATATACATAATTCCCTTCCTTGGGAATGCAGATAACTTTGAACCAAACTATATTGCACAATGAGCCAATTCTGGCATTTTCCTTTACTAAATTGCTCTTTAAGTAGAATATACTTTCAACTTTCAAATGTGTTTCTTTATCTCAAGGTAAAACATTCATCATTATTATTATGGTTCATAGCACAGTCAGCCAGTTGTTTAGACTGGATTTGGCATTTTTATCTGTCTACTGAGTCCTTTCCAAGGACTGGGGTAGACAGATGTTGTTGTTTGGAGGTATTACAGATATCGGTTGCAGGATGCAAACTGTTCCAAGTAAAGCTTCCTTTGTAATATTCTGATTACAGAGAGATTGGCCCAGCTGTCTTCATGTCTAAGACAGGACTAAAACCCAATCTCCCAGTCTCTAATCTGATGCCTTTACCATTTTATCAAAGTGGCTCTCTTTTCATTAATAGTATTATATTAATAACAAAGAAAATTTGGTGTAATTATTAAGATGGACTAGAAACTGGGAGTTTCTGAGCTCCCTTCAGCAGAGAAGCCAATTGAGCGTTCTGATGTTAAGTCACTCTCTCTCCATTCAACTCATTTCACAGGAAAGGGGGAAAACAAGAGGAGGGGCCATTATGTATGCTGCCTTAAACTGTTCAGAGTAAAAGAGGGGTATAAATTAAGTAAGTGTAGACACATACAGCATAAATTAAAACTGCTATAGCTTTTAACGTTGTCAATATTATTATATAGAATGGGATCATTCATTATCCAGAATAAACTATGCCAGAGAAAGAGAGCAGGCATGAACAGGAAGAATTTGCAAAATTTAAAAATTACCGCAATAAAAAACAATATAAATGGGCAGGGGTGTTACTAGGCAACAACCTGTTTGCTTCTGTTTCTCCTACTAGCAAGCACAGAAGGCCACAGTACTTATTGCCCCTTCTTCTGCACTTAATTGTAAGGAAAGCCCAATTACTCAAAGCTGCACAGAAAGCTGGCCACTCAACACATGATGTCCTCCTCTCCTGAAAGAAATAGAAGAGGTACAGGAAAGCGGAATTTATGCTGTGTAGTTACTGCTAGGACTTAGCTTGATGCTCAGAAAGAGCTGAAAATCAAAATGGGAGTTGAGCTGTGCGGTCCTTGGTGCATGCTGAATTTGGTGGTTTTCTTGTAGATGTTTCATTACCAAACTAGGTGACATCATCAGAGCTAGAAGGGAATGGAATTTGCTTTTATTTTTATATACTAGTGACTTACCCTGACAGTGTTGGTGGGAGTGTTTTTGGTGGTTCCTTGATTAGGTTTCCTTCATAATTAGGCTGTTGTTTACTATTGGATTGTTTGTCTCTGATGGTAGTTCCTTGATTGGGGTATTGTTGGATATTCTTGATTGTTGGTCTAGTGCTAATCTCTGCTCATATGGGTGTTGATTGCTGGGCAGGAGGTGTTTTGCTCTAGGATGCTTACAGTTCCCACTTGAAACTATGGTTCAATCTATCCAACTGTTGTGAAATAGTTTTCACCATGTCTTCTGACTACCAGTTGGCATTCACTGATGCACTCTGCCAGTCTTCTGTATGGCATTTGCAGACCTTACACAGTATGTTGTAGTTGACTTCTGTTTTTTCTTATGGGGCTGCTGGTCTTTTGATTTACTTAGGATGTTTTAGAGGGCTTTAGTTCGGTTGTGTCCATGGAAATCCATGTGGTTGTAATAGTCTGCTGGTGGTTTCTGAGATGTTTTTGATGTACAGCAGTGTTATCCTTTTCACACCTTGCATTGGTTGAACTGTAGTAGGTTGAATGATCAGGCATTTTTGATAAAGTTGTCTGGGTATCCATTTTATTGGAAAACAATGTATAGATGTTTTGTTTTCTTTTTCTGATGTTCAGGATTGCTGTGGTGTGTTTGTGCTCATCTAAATAGTGTTCTTACACAGCTTCTTTTGTGGGAGATTGAGTTGTTACTTTGGTAGTGGAGCATTTGTTTGGTGTGGGCAGTTTTTCAATAGATTCATGTGTCTAATTTGCCATCATTGCCTTTGCTGATGAGGATATCTAGGAAGGGGAACATGTGATTTTCTTCTTCCCTTGCAAATTTAATTATTTTCATATTTTGGTGTGTTTTTTCTAGTTGATTTTTTTTTATTATGACAAAGATGTAACCTATATACCCTATCCATACTTTTGAGTTGTACGTGTGGGAGCCCTGTAGATTCCAGGGATTGCATTATGATCTCAACTATAAGTCCGGAAAATGATGATCCCACGGGACTTCCTTCGATTTGTTGATATATTTGTCCATTAAACTGAAAGTATGTGGTCAGGTAAAGGATGATACAGTCCATGATTTTGGGCATTTCAATCTTGGTGTATTTGGTTGGTTGGTGTGCTGTGTAGTAGTATTGTCATGGATTCTTTTGCTACTTTTGGGTATATTAGCTCTGATGATGTTACCTAGTTCAGTAATGAAATGTCTGCAAAAAACCCCACCAAGCTCACAATCAGTTTTCACAATCAGGCTGGTTGAACATACTACAGATCAAGGACATGACATGATTGTCAATATGTCAGAATGAGAAATAGGGATACAGGATTGTCAGTACAGTTTATAGTATGCGCAATAATATTATACACAATATTTATTTACTAAATGTCTATCTCACATTTAGGAGTTCAAAGTGATAGTGTTCACTTCTATTTCCCTTATAACAAGATCACTGTAAAGCAGATTGGGCTGAAAGAGGCTTTTATAAAATATTAGTTATCATTTGCTAGCTCTTTCCTCCACGTTAATTTTGTCTTTAAAGCCATGAAAAGAAATATCCAAAAGAATAAGACACAATTAACTATACTGAATAACAAGCTTGATACACATACACCGAGATTTTCCTTGGGTACCTTTTTCAGGCAGGTGAATTTATTAAAAATCAAATGGCACAGTTACTCAAGAACCAATAGCCTTCCAGATATTGCAGGAATATGCATCTTATGAACCTTGGCTAAAGCTCAGGCAATATGGGAGTTTATAGTTCATCTATATCAGTGATGGCGAACCTTTTAGAGACTGAGTGCCCAAACTGCAACCCAAAACCCACTTATGCATCGTCGAGTGCTGGGTGGGTGTAGCCCATTGGCTGGGTGTGGCCAATTGGGTGGGCGTGGCTGTGGTGGTAACGGCAGACTGGGTGGGACTAAAAAGTTCAATCAATCAATTCCAACTTTGCAAGATCTTTTTTTTTTCCCGTGAGAAGTTGAAATTGACTGATTGAACCTTTTTTTTTTTTTGCACATGGCAGCGGAGGCCTAAAGCAAAAAGGTTTTATAAAACCCAGCTGAAGGCCTAGGACTGTGGCGACGGCGCCCATGCCCACAGAGAGGGCTCTGAGTGCTGCCTCTGGCACCCGTGCCATAGGTTCGCCACCACTGATCTATATCATGCGTGTCAAACGTGCCGCGTCACTTGATGTGTCGCAACATATTGTGACTTTTTTTGCATTGCCGGAGCTGGAATGGGCATGGCCTCCGTATGATGCAATGGGCCCACGGTCCGGCAGTTTGACACCTCTGATCTATATCAAATGAGCCATAGCTTCTCACCCTACCAGAAATAGCTCTCTTTCCTCTCTCCCAGATACTTTATTCCTAAGAAAATTTTTCACATTTAAAATGTATTAATTTAAATTACAGTTTAAGAAAGATTCTCATCAGTTAAACTTCTATCACACAAACATTGGGTCTTACATATAATCCTAAAACATAAAAACCTGTAGTTTTGACTTAACATAATATGCAAATCCAGGCACCATGGCTTATGAATATAATTTAAGGCTTAGAAAATTGTGTGAACCGAACTTGTCTTAGTAATCTTCTTGCACAGAGTAACTAATTCCACCCTTGGACTTCCATAGGAAGGGGAGCAAGTTTATATATACCATGACATCATTGTTCATAGTACATTCGCATGTCACATGCCAGCCAACCCCCTATGGCCCCATCTATACTCATCCCTATCATACATTCATGGTAACCTAAAGTCTAAGAATGTCTCTGAGTCACTTTATGTAATTAAAATGTTGACAACTACTATTTTATCTTGAAACACAATTGCCTGCCTAGAAAAAGTAAAGGTAAATTGGGACAATAAAGAAAATGGGGAGGATGGGATAGTAGCACAGAGCATTTTCACCAAGCTGCGTTCAGATGAAAGTACTTTGTGATCAAGCTAAATGCAAAATGGCAGCCATTTTGTAAATAGATAAACATTTCCCATAAGAGTCATTTTACATAGGTGTCATACATTCAGAGCTGCAAGTGTGCCCACTACTCCAATAATCTGCCTAGTCTTGCCTAGCCTTCTCCAATTCTCTGAATGAAGATGTTTGGTATAGAATATTCTGCAGAAGCCTCATTACACTAACCTAACATCACAGGCTACATAAAAAAAATAAATTGATACAGCATTCCAAATAAAATTCTGCCAGAAAAAGAGCTGAAACAAGGCAGAGAGAAACTGCATATAAAAACAGACAATTCATTTTTTTTTACCTTGTCAGTCTGTGACTATGTTCCTACTATTAGCATGAGCTTAGATTAAAAAAATAACCCAGACTTAAATATAAAATCTCTTTTCCCATATTTTCATATTGTGGAGGCAGGAGAGAAGGAGATAAAATGTTAATATCAGACAGTTGTCCCATCCTAGCACCATAATTATAACCATAACATCCCAGCGCCATAAGAGGAACACATAACTAAGGCAGAATACCAACAAATAGCCTGAATCTGCAAAGATGAAATTAGGAAACCTAGGGCTCAGTACTAAGTAAGACTTGCAACAAATGTTTAAAATAATAACGTTTCTTTTAACACATAAAAAACCAAGAGAACCGTCAAAGAAACCATCGGTCTACTAATGGGAGGTGATGGCCAGGAAGTAACAACGGTAGAGAGAAAGCAGAACTGCTTAATTCAGTCTTTTCATCTGTCTTCATGCAAAAAGATACTATAAACCAATTTACCAAAAATAAAACTATTAAAGAAAGACTAGGAATACAAATTAAAATAAACAAAAATAAGATAAAGAGAACACCTGTCAGCTTTAAACGAATTCAAATCACCCGGTCCTGATGGATTATATCCCAGAGTTCTGAGGGAACTGGCAGACGTGATCTGTGAATCATTGAGCCATATCTTTCAAAGTTCTTGGAGCACTGGGGAACTACCCGAAGATTGGAAAGGAGATGATGTGATTTCCATTTACAAAAAAAAAAGCGGGGGGGAACAGATTCAGGAAACTACAGACTAATCAGCCTGACATCAATATCTGGGAAGATACACATTCTATTTTTAGTTCTTGCCTTGTGGTTGGAATTGTACTAAATCCTAATATAGTATGTTGTGGGACTGACTTCCAAATGATCTTCAAGGATTGGTCTGTGTAGAGCATATTCTAGTAGCCAAATAGAAGGTGACTAATGCATGGCTGACAGCAAGAAAGGCCCCCCAAATCCAGACAAGGTCATAATTGGTGCACAAGTTGGATTTGTGCAAGTCTATCCTAGCTAGTTACCTAGACAGTGCAATTGTCATAAATACATGCCAGTTGCCAAAGCGTCTGAATTTTGATCATGTGGCTATTGGGATGCTACAATGGTCATAAGTATAAAAAGTGATCACAAAACATTTTTTTCAGTGTCACTGTAACTTCAAATGGTCACTAAACAAATGGTTATAAGTTGAGAATTATCTGTATTTGTAGCTGTTTGTTACTGGAGGCCAAGTAATTTTTGTTGTATGGAGTGTTTTTATCTGTTTTCTTTTCTAGAAAGAGATATTTTAACATGTCAATTCACTCTCTATTCTTCCATTATGTGCTATATGTGGCATTCCCTTGAAGATGACCTGATAAGTCAAGGTTTGTGCCTACTGTGCCAACATTAAAAGGATTCATTTGCTTAGGGGAAAAAATAAAGACATTGTTTTAACTTCTAGAGTAAAATAGTCTGGAACCTAAATAGTTTAAAACTGCATTTGTCATGTTTACCCAAAGCAAAAATGAACTTATCTGAAGCTTCTCAGGGATTCAAAATAACATGTCTAGGACTAAATCTTCAGTCTAAAACAATAACTTTTTAAAAGAGACAGGGAACCATTTCTGAATTTTCATCTTCCTTGGATTCAAATGTAGAACTTCCTTTCTATGTTTCTAACAGTAATCCAATCTTTTGTTCCCTATAGCAGGAGTCCCCAACCCCTAGGCTGTGGACCGGTACCAGGCCGTGGCATGCCAGGAACTGGGCCGCACAAACAAAGCCCCATCCGCGGGATGCATGCAGGACACAAAACCATGCCCCTCTGGGCCGCGGAAAAAACTCTCTCCACAGAACTGGTCCCTGGTGCCCAAAAGGCTGGGGACCTCTGCCCTACAGCAAATTTTAAGGGTTAATTACCATTCCTGCTCTGAAAACTACAAACTTCTAATAACATTCTAACAACATTCACACAAAATATGGAACCACATTTTAACTTAACATTGTATGTTGTGTAACTCTGCTTAGTTCATGGTTCATTGAGTTATTTGAATCTAGTAAAAATGTTTGAGTACATTATGCTGAATTTAAATATCTTGTGTGAACTTAGCTAAGAGTACATTCTTCCTTTCAGTTTACACGTTTATTAAGATATTGTCAACGTCTTTTTCAAGATGACTATTTTATTGGAGGTGCACTTAAAAGGTATTGGTAATCCTTGATTTACCACTAAAATTGGGATTAAAATTTCTGTTGTAAATTGGTTCAGTCATAAAGCAAGTCATGATGTGACCAGATCTGTTGTAAATTTGAATTTTTGTTAAATGAATTGTCTTAAGTCGAAGACTGCCTATATAATACTGGTAATAAAATGGATATCTTGTATTCTGGAATTAAAAGAGTTGCCTGTGCTCGTCTGTTTAGGAAATGTTCTATGTAAAATATGCAGGAATTCCAAACCACCATCAGATTTTCCAGCCTATCTTCCTCAGAATTTGACCATAAAACCATGCTGTGGTGTAACTATATTACTAATTAAACTATAATGGCTTATCCCAATAATTACTGATCAATGTTTGTGTTATTCCAGAAATTCTGTTTTAAATCCCATATCTTTTCAAAGACTTAATCCCACAATTCGTGGAATAAAACAACAACAGTTAGCTGATGCACAAATCACCTTGGGTTATAACAGAATAATAGAGTTGGAAGGGACCTTGGAGGTCTTCTAGTACAGCTCCCTCTTCCTTGTGGCAGCCCCTCAGATATTGGAACACTGCTATCATTCTTAATCCTTCTTTTCACTAGACTAGACATACCCAATTCCTGCAACCGTTCTTCATATGTTTTGATCTCCATTCCCCTAATTGTCCTTACTGCTCTTTTCTGCACTCTTTCCAAAGTCTTAACATCTTTTTTATAATATGGTGACCAAAACTGAATGCAGTAGTCTTGCTAAGGCTTTATATAGCAGTTTTCTTCTTTAAGATTTTCATCTATGGAATAAGCAATAGGTTTGTTAAAATCAGCTCTTTTAAAGTCTAAGACATTGGTTTTATTATATTCTATTGTTTCTGTTTGCCTTATATTGAATTCCAATATGACATGGTCACTCTTCCCCAAAGGACTGACAACTTCAACCTGTTAGTAAGAATTAAGTCCAGTATAGCTGTTTCTTTAGTTCTCTCCTCTACATTTTGGATGACAAAGTTGTCAGCTTGGCTGATCAGGAACCTGTTTGATCTCCAACTTGATGCAGTTTGTTTCCCAGTTGATGTCAAGGTAGTTCAAGTCCTCCATTGCTACTGTAGTGTATTTCCTACATATATTTGTTAACTGGTTAGTAAAAAGTTCATTTATTTCTTCTGCTTGATTGGGAGGCCTGTAATTACCTATGGCAGTGATGGCGAACCTTTAGAGACCGAATGCCCAAACTGCAACCCAAACCCACTTATTTATCACCGGGTGCCAGGTGGGTGTGGCCCACTGGGTGGGTGTGACCAAGGTGGGCGTGGTCACCTCAATATTGCTCGTGCGGAGGGACACCTGTGGGGCCGGGCAGGGTTGGGGGAGATCCAGGGGGTCTCTGGCAGGTGGGGCGGTGGGCAGGAGGCTCGTCCTGTGGGGTGAAGCGAGGCAAGGCGAGGCAGGGCGGGGATGCCATTGTCACAGGGCAAGGCAAGGCAGGGGCCGGGGCGGCTGCTGCCTGACACCATCAGAGGCCAGCAAGTGCATGGGGCCGACAGTGTCTGTCAGCAACCACAGCCTGCCGGCGCCTCAACTGGCACACTCTGGGGTTCCACAGCCCACCACCAGCAGTTCAGAGAAGCCGCCTCTGAGCTGGATGGCCGGCCGACAGCTGAGGAGATGATGCAGTGGGTTGTGCCTGGGAAAAGGAGAGCATGCAAAGCCAGGAGGTATGGGACGGGGGGGAGGGAAACCAGCCGTGCTGGGATGCATCCGGCCACATGGGACCTCGGTGAGTTAGTGGGCAGCTGGTTGAAGAGGGACGGTTGCCCTCTACGGGGCATGGCACGTGTGCCCACAGACAGGGCTCTGAGTGCCGCCTCTGGCACGCGTTGCCATAGGTTCGCCACCATTGACCTATGGTAATGTCATTCTTTTTTCCTTTTATATTGACCCATATGCATTCTAGGAGGCTTACATTCTTGGTTTTGTGCATTTCATAGTTATGTAGTGATTTCTTATGTATAAAATGCAACTCCATCTCCTCTTTTGCTAAATCTGCTTCTTTTGAACAGTTTGTTTGTCTTAAACTGTATGTTCTAGATAAGTCCTCTTTTTTCTTCTGAGGCTGCTGGCTCTTTTGGTTTAGATAGAATGTTTTGGAGGGATTTAGTTTGATTGTGTGCCACAGAGATGCCATGTGGTTGTAATAGTCTGTTGGTGGTTTCTGAAATATTTTTGATGTATGACAGTGTTATCCTTTTCACACCTTGTATTGGTTCAGCTGTGGTAGGTTGAGTGGTCAGGCACTTTTTGATGAAGATAACTGGATATCCATTTTGTTGGAAGACATTGTATAGATGTTCTGGTTCCTTTTTTAGATCTTTGGGGTTGCTACAGTATGTTCATGCTTGTTTAAATAGTGTTCTTACACAGCTTTTTAAAAAACATTTTATTAAGATGTAAAGTAAAATACAGAATACAAAGCAAATAGTAGGACACAGTGGGAAGAAAAAGGGAAAAGGGAGGGAAAGAAAGAAAAAAGAAAAAAAAAGAGATTGACTTCCAACTTCCCCTGTTGCAGTAGAATAAAACATTAACGTCGAGCCTCAACTTTTTACTTTTTCACAATAGTATAAACTAGCCATTTCTATAACAACAATCAATCTAATCAGCGAAACCCAAAATCAAAGTTTCATTCTTTTCCACCTTAAGTGCAAACCCCAGAAGCGGTCTCCATGTAGAAATGAAGGTACTTGTATTCTTTTCTGTAATCAAAACAGTCAATTTTGCTATCTCTGCCAACTCCATCAGCTTCTGTAGCCACTTACACAGCTTTTCTTGTGGGAGGTTGGGTTGTTATTTTGTTAGTGGAGTACTTGGTTGGTGTGGGTAGTTTTCCATAAACTTGTATGTCTAATTTGCAATCACTACCTCTGCTGATGAAGATATCCAGGATATCTTCTTCTTTTTTTATTCGTTTGAAGATATTGTTGATAGTTTTGTAAGTTTTTTTCTAGTTGATCCTTTTTTGTTATGTTAAGGGTATCATCTGTATACTGGATCCATACTTTGTATGTATGGGAGTGCTATAGATTCCAGGCATTGCATTACTATTATCTCTGCTGAGTCCTGAAAGGGGTGATCCCATAGGTATTCCTTTGATTTGTTGATATATTTTGTCTATCAAACTGAAAATATATGGTCAGGCAAAGGTTGATAAAATCCAATAATTCTGGGTATTTCTATCTTGGTATATTTGGTTAGACCAGGTGTACTGCAAAGTAGTGCAGCTTTGGATTCTTTGGCTAATTCTGGGTCAATGGATGTAATGAGTCCTGTGACATCAAATGAGATCATGATTTCATCTTCATCTATTGCCACCTCTTTGATTCTTTGGAGGCACTTGGATAGGGAGTTGATGGATATTTGCTTCCCTCTGTGAGATATCCAAGCTTTTTTGTCAATGTTTTGGCAATGTTGCAGGTTGGGGTACCTCATAATGATACAATTGGATGGAGAGGTATATCTTGTTGTGTATTTTGGGGCATCCATAGAAGCATGGGAGGGTGGGTACATTACTTTTCACTTGACACTTGTCGTCTTTGGTGATTTGATCTTTCTTGGTAAGATTGCTGAGAGTGCTCTTGATCTAACTGTCTAGTTTTTGTATTGTATTGGTTTGGTTTTCACTATAATTCATCATATAGGACATGGGTGTCAAACTCGTTGCGTCACGTGATGTGTTGCAATCTATTGTGACTTTTTTTGCATTGACGGAGCTGGGGTTGGCGCGGCCTCCGTATGATGCAGCGGGCCCACGGGCCGGCAGTTTGACACCCCTGATATAGGAAAACAATCCATAATATGTTGTGAACTGTCCATGATAACAATGGTTCAGCCTTTCTGATGCTCAGGATTCCAGCATTATCGCAGTACAGAAATTCAATCCTCTACTACAAATATTCTTTTCCATCAGTAACATATTGCCTCAAAGTTATCATTTGCTTACTCTGGTTACTGAATAAACCTTAATTGGCTAGACAAGAAACTAAGCCAAAACAAAGAATTATAACTTACAGCATGTTTGTATAACCTGTTAGCCATGGATAAACTAACAATAACACTTCCTTTAAAAAGTAATAGTGACTCAGATGGATCAAAGTTCTGCCTTGATCAAACTTTAGATACCATAGGAGGCCCAATTTAAGTCACAACTATTTACAACCAGATGCAGCCAAGAATCTGGTTTGATCATCTGCTTCTCATTATAGACATAGCTGGAGGTCACACAATTTGCTTAGCCATATTCAGTTGAGCCATGGTATGTCCATTAACCTCATTTTCTGAGTGCACAGTACACTCAAGTAACTTCAGGACTAAGTTGCACAATGTGAGGGTAAACTGTAGTAAGTTTACACTTTACACTGTGTGAACAGAAACACTCTTATATTGAGTTTGTAGCATGCTGTAAACACTTTGTCCCAGATTCCAATGTAATAATAACAAGAGGGCCTCAATCATTTTTAAGACCCAAATGTATGTTTTCATGTTCTAATTATAACATTGTGTAGTGGGATGGTCTTAAAGCATCTCAAGACTCTAATGTTTTTGCTGTGAACAAAATAATATCCTTTGGAATTTGTTGCCATGGGATTCAACAAAACCCTCTTTTAATTGCTTCTTTACATAACTTTGATTTGTTGGCCAGCCTTACTCTTATATTATAAACATGTGGCCACTAGGTGGCTCTGGCTATCCAATTGGTGCAGCCCTTGCTCAGATTCTCTGTGTGCTTGCATTTGGGTGCCTTTGCTTTATCCTTTTTCAATATGTCAGTGCAACTTTATTTTTATCTCAAGGCAATTCAGATGTACATTGGACATTGTTGTGATGCCTTTGTACATCCTCGCCGTTATTGTCACAATTATACAAACATAACATTTTCCTCCAAGAACTGCAATCAGTTGAGTATAGTGGAATGAGCTCATTAGCTACAAAACCATAGAATTTAGAGGAACAGTATAATAATTATATAGCAGAAATATAATACATCTCATATACAGTAATAATAATTTCTGCCACAGTGTTTTAAACCACTCAACAACATGAACTTCTTAAAATTACTGTAAAGACCTTCAGTGTCTTATGTATTGAGAACTTCACTTCTGGGATCAGAGTCTGGAGGAAGCAATTTGGAAATATGAATGTAGACAGGTATTACACTTTTTGCAACTGTCTGGCAAAGAAGCAGGTTGGCAAATTCCAAGTAATATATAAGTCATTCAGTTGGAGAACTATTTTAGCAAGTGTTTGCATGTTACAGTAGATTAAAACATTTGATGTTTGATTCATAATGTCTTTCAAACCATGGATTATACTGTGGTTAAAGAGAACCTTGGCCATAATCTGAAATTAATCCCCTGGAAAATCAGCAGAGTGCAGAAACAGCCACCAAACAGAGCTACTTGAGAATTAACATCCTTGTTTGCTTCTTATTTGTATGGGGGGGGGGGGGGAGAGAGAAGAGACTTTGTTTTGAAAATGAAAAAAGAATGATAAAACTTCATCTTGCACTTTCACCCCTGCCCAACTCCAGCACAAAGCAGAAGTGCAAAGCTTGACTTCTGGCTGTTTTTCCAAATCCTTAATAGCTCCATTCTAGGTCACATAACTGAGATTGCAGTTTAGAACAAGTCAGCAACCTTCTCGGCTCCTAAAGGAATGTAATGAGATTTTTTTTTTTCTGCTGCAGCTTCTCACCTAATTTTCCTTTGTTCCCTTCTTCTTCCACACTAAACTTGATCCCATTCTGTTCCTTTTTCTTAGAGTAATTCTGCTGATGATATTCAGGTAGCCAGACTGTGTCCTGAGTTTCTTTATTTTCTCTGCAATATGTCATTAGTTTGGAAAGAATAAAAAAAACTGTTGTGGCCATTTGAATTTTACTGTGTCTTCTGGGGCATGTTTGCTAAGTGAATGTTTTCCCCATGATTAATGCAAAGGTATATTTAATGTGCATGCAAATACAGTATTTCCACTTACCTCTGTGTAACAGAAACAACCATGTATTATAAAAAACATATTATGTAATAATGCTAATCTGAATAATATTCTTTGTGATATGTCAAGTGCAACCTCAGTGATTTGGGAATAAAAAGTAGGTCTCCTGCAGCCAACCACTGTAGTTTAGGTGACTATGGAGGAGGGTCATGTTTGGAAATCTCTACTTCCCTTTAAAAAGAGTATAAACTCAAAAACAATGTTGTGCCTCTCCAAAACGTGTGGGACATTTGTGCAGATAACAAATGTAGAATCTCTGTTCTTTTATAGTGTCCGTATCTGTCCACTTAGACTCCCATTATTTCTCTTGTTTCTCTCAGCAGAGGCAAAAAGCATACTCGGGTCACTGCAGATGTAAACAACTCGTACTTGGCAGTACTGCAGTTCCCCTGCATCAAGGAGTCTCCTTGCCAAATTCCTGCCTCCTTCTTCACCCGCTAGGGGAACACTGACATAGCCACAATGACAAAAATGGAGATGTCTTGTTTGCGGGGAGAGCTCCCGTTTCCCCACTCCAGCCTCAATAACCAAGTCAAATCCTTATATAGTCTTTAAAAGGAACAAATTAAAGCAGAATTAATAAAAACAACTCTCCCTCCTCCCGCTCCTAACTAGCAAAATAAAACGCGCCTTGCTTTGTAACAGGAAGTTTTCGTAGCCAAAGAATTGTACACCACACACACACACACACACACAGAGAGAGAGAGAGAGAGAGAGAGAACGGCTAGGATCCTGCGTGTACACGTGCAATATCCCCGCCTCTTCACTTGGCACATGTCACTGCAGCAGAGAAGTCTAGTGAAAAAGTTGTGTCTAAAAATGGATCGTGCTTCACATGGCAGCAACACGTGACCGAAAGAGGCAAGGCTTTTTTTAAACAAGCAGTCCTTCTTACTGAGAAGAGGCTCTGGAAAACAAGCAACAGAAGAGGGCAAATCACATGGGGAGCTGTAAAAGACAGCCCTGGATTGCTGGCAAGCAGTTGCCTGGAAAAGCCACAGCAACTGATTTGGCTGGCTGAGACAGACTTTTGTCTCAAAGAGAAAACGTGATAGAAGCAATTGCCAAATCTACCTATTCCCAACAAAAATAACTCCTGGGGATTTAAATATCTACCTTTAGCATTGTAAAGGCTGGTTATGCAGTACACTACCTAGACCAGCGTACTTCAAACCTAGTAATTTCAAGAGGTGTGAGCTGAAATTCCCAGAATTTCACAACCAAGGTGGAATTTGATAGTTTGTAGTTTATCATGTCATGAGAACTCAACCATACTATAGTTGCTGCACATTCTGTGAACATTCAATATGGTTTGTTTGAACTAAATATGTTAGGGAACACTGCAATTATATTTTGATAAACTGGATTTCTAATTTAGGATGCTGGGTGAACCTACCTGGCAGGTATTAGCATAAACCTCCCCTACTGAGGTTTATGCTACTGAATTCACAGTAAGTTCACAAACCAAGCCAGGCTTCCCAACCTAGAACTCTGCAGTTTGGCTAAGCTTCTGCTGCTATGATTCCCCAGTTAGCAGATGCTGGCTAGGGAATTATAAGAAAGTACAACAGGAAGAGCCTCACGTTAGGAGAAGCTGTTGTGAGACATAGCCAAGTTGGTATGCCTTTGCCTAAGCATTATTTCACTACGGCTAATATAGTCATTATTAACTGAATCTGCATGTGCTAAGCCATAAATCAACATATATAAATCTACAATGTATAGTTCAAATATCGTCATCATCAGCCATTCAGTTGTGTCTGACCCTCAGCTACTCTATGGATCAGCACTCTCCATGTGTAATAGTCGCCTCCAACACCACAGTTCAAAGGTGTCCATCCTTCTCCTATCTACCTTTTCAGAGTCCAAATTCCACAACCATAAGTAGCAATTGAAAAAAATTATTGCATTAATTAATCTGCATTTGGTTGTGAGGCTGATATCTTTACTCTTCCAGATATTATTCATGCCAGACATTGCAGTTCTTCCAAGTGCTATATGCCTTCTGATCTCAGGGCTGCAGTCACCACTCTGGTCAATTTTAGAGCCCAGAAAGATAAATTCCTTTATTGTTTCGATGGTCTCATTGTCAACTTTGCACTCTGACCTATGTATTCTATGCAGAAAATACATTATCTTTGTTTTCTTGATGTTGAGATGCAGTCCAAATTTGCAATCCAAATTTTTCACTTTCATCTTGGACTCCAGATCCTTTTTGCTTTCTGCAAGTAATGTTGTATCATCTGCATATCAGAAGTTGTTGATATTCCTACCACCAATTTTAACCCCAATGGTAGCAACTATCTTTTAGCATATTTTGCAGATCCAGGCTACATGCATAGATTATGGTTCAGTGTTGTGCAAACCCAGGCAACTAGATTTAAGGAACAATTAAATCACAAGTATGTCTTTGGAAGAACAGACTAAGTGTTGCATGTTAAAGAAGTATTTCTCACCTGGAGATTGCAACCCAACACCTCACTGACATCAGTAAGAAAATATATTCCAGATTACAGTTGCAGGTTTTCAAATGACTAAACTGCAGTTTGGGGAATACAGCAGCCAGTGGTTATTTGTTAGGGGTTTAAGATTGAGCCACAGTTTAATTAATATTGGAAATTAATCAGACCTAGTAATAATTCATCATATAGGAAAACAAGCAATATACCAGCTGGGGAATTCTGGGAGTTGAAGTCTACACATCTCAAAGTTATCAAGTGTGAAGATTTAAGCTTCTATGATAAGACGTATTTAATTCTCACCCTTCTTTATTAATGATGCATTCCTGTTAACTACCGAAATAGGCATGAAATTAAAGTAATTGTACTATATCAGTGATGGCGAACCTTTTAGAGACCGAGTGCCCAAACTGCAACCCAAAACCCACTTATTTATCGTCGGGTGCCAGGTGGGCGTGGCCCACTGGGTGGGCGTGGCTACGGTGGTCATGGCAGACTGGGGGCCGGGCAGGGTTGGGGGAGATCCAGGGAGTCTCTGGCAGGTGGGGCGATGGGCAGGAGGCTCGTCCTGCGGGGCGAGGCGAGGCAAGGCGAGGCAGGGGTGCCATTCTCGCAGGGCAAGGCGAGGCAGGGGCGGCTGCTGCCTGACACCATCGGCCCCCACACACAGAGGCCAGCGAGCGCATGGGGGCCACAGCCTGCCGGCCCCTCAACCGGCACACTCTGGGGCTCCGCAGCCCACCGCCAACAGTTCAGAGAAGCTGCCTCTGAGCTGGACGGACGGCCGACAGCTGAGGAGGCGATGCAGTGGGTCGTGCCCGGGAAAAGGAGAGCATGCGAGGCCAGGAGGGACAGGACGGGGGGAGTGAAACCAGCCATGCTGGGATGCATGTGGCCACGTGGGACCTCGGCCAGTTAGTGGACGGCTGGTTGAAGAGGGGCGGTTGCCATCTCTGGGGCATGGCGCACGTGCCCACAGAGAGGGCTTTGAGTGCCGCCTCTGGCACGCGTGCCATAGGTTCACCACCACTGTACTATATGGCAACATCCCCACATAGTGTATTGCTAGTTTTGAGATATAGTGAGATTCCTAGTTTACTGGCACAGCCTGTTAATAATTTCCCTTCCACTGAAATAATTAGGAATTGCACGATTTAATAGTGCTGGAATTTCAAGTTTAATTCCTATAGTATTGGGATAGCTCTTCTATCAGATTTCCATGGGGTTCCAGAAAGATACAGTATGTGAAGGACAAGAAATAGTCCCCAAACAAGGATGACCAGAAGATTAAAATGTAATTATTGTTGTAGCTAAAAACAACTAATAATTGTTAATATGCAGATATGTGTATCTTTGTGTATAAAATTATCAGGTGGAATCAGTCCACTGCAGATGAAAATTCTTTTTACTACTGAAAATTACTGACTGTACTTTGCTACACAGGTCCAGTGCAGTTGGTAAATAGATTTTTTTTTTTACCAATTAGTCTGGGGCTGAACAGGAGAGAGACTAGTCCAAAGTCATGCAGTTGACTTCAGTATCTAAGGGAAGAACAGAACTTGATACCTGATAATGATTTTGGAAGATAGGATATTTTGATTATCTTCATCCTGAAGATCAAAATTGGCCTACCCTGGGCCTCATACATGGAATTTAGAATAATATAGAATAATACCTTCATATGAGAAAACAACACTATTTTATCAATAATTAAAATATATTCTCAAGAGTCATTCAATAAGATTGAAGTCAATTGTATCCCTCCTGAAATTGTCACCATCTCGTCTTCACCTGAAAACTTCCAGTAAATGAGTCCATCTATGCCAACTATGCCACTGTTCATTTCTGCAGTTTTTACTGTCAAGAAATAATGTCCTGTTTTTTAATTTCCATCTGTTTGTTCTTCTCCTGCCCAAAAGTGTCAGGAGTTAATATCTCTACTTTTTTTTTGTACCTGATGGCCTGTTACAAGCCAAACCCAAGTAACATAAATCTACCAACCACTTAGTCCAGGAATAGGCAACTGTTAGATCGCGCAGGCAGTAAGACACGAGTCGAGTGACAGTCAGCTCTCGGTTTATTGGCAAGGCATCAAGTAAATCCGGACTGGCTCTCTGGGCCAGGGGAGCCCTCTTTTATGGGATTCCCCTGGCTTGTAATCACACAATTCCATTGGCTGGCAAGACCCTGTTGCTAGTTAGCCAACCAGCAACGGGCAT
>NW_015386388.1:3709639-3712447 GCF_001527695.2 Protobothrops mucrosquamatus | reverse complement strand
CTCTTTTATGGGATTCCCCTGGCTTGTAATCACACAATTCCATTGGCTGGCAAGACCTTGTTGCTAGTTAGCCAACCAGCAACGGGCATGAAACTGTATGCAGATGGAGAAGGGCAATCACCCTTAATGGGCGATCAATGGTGAAGGGCAATCACCCTTAATGGGTGATCAGGATATGCATAGGGGATTAAGGGGGGGGAATACAAAGAACACAACAGCAACCTTGGCTCTTTTATGACTCGTGGACTTCAACTCCCAGAATTCCTGAGCCAGCATAGCATAGCTGGCTCAGAAATTCTGGGAGCTGAAGTCCACAAGTCATAAAAGAGCCAAGGTTGCCTACCCCTGGCTTAGTCTGATGTCAAAGATTGTTAATACATACCTGCCAACTGACCCAAACAAGGCCACTTCTTTAGCACTTTTTGTCTCACATGCAAAAATCTGCAAATAAAACTTTTCATGGTAGTAAGATAAAATTTGCTATCTCTATCCATGAAGCTATTGCTAAAAGCATAACTACAGTGGCCTGTGGAAAAGCTGACATCCTAGTGATGTGTAACAATCACAGACTAGTGAATTATTAACTTAAATGATAGTGCATCCCAGTTCTGCAGCTAATTCCTTCTCAGTTATTAAATAGCTGCCAAACAAGTTTCTTCAAGCCAGCATGCCAATGGGCAAGGAAACGATGAGTTACTCAGTGCTAATTGTGTCCAAGTGTTTCCCTGCACGTGCAAGATGCCTTTATTGCTCAAGTGAGAGTAACAGCCTGTGCACAAATTGGTATGGGAAAAAACAGTCAAAGTGCCCTAGTGCAATTGTTGGCATACAAGCTGACTTTTAATTTCCCCTAAGCTTTATTGAGGAACTAAAAACAATGACAAGACAAGCAACTACAGCATTGGGAAATAGATGCTATATGAAACTGGACTGAGGGCAGTGGTGGGATTCAAATATGTGAGCAACCGGTTCTCTGTGTGGATGTTGCTGCCGGAAGTCCATTCTGGGCCCAGGCAACAAAAAATTAGCTACCAGTTCTACTGAAGTGGTGCGAACTGGTTGAATCCCATTACTGACTGAGGGAAAGAAATCTGATGTTAGGAGCTGATCTGCAAAGCTCTTCTCTCTTAAAAACTTCTGCAGCGTTTTGGCAAGATACACACAGAAAAATGGATGGTGGCCACCCTAGACTGCTTGATGCATATTTGGTATTCTGTAACTGTTCTGTGCCTACCTGGCTGCATTTGCAAAGCCATCCAACCACCAAAAAGCAAGATGGAGGAGAATCCTTGGCTTTCTCTAGGAAGAAGAGTTACAAATCGCTCTGCAGAAAAAACTGCAGTGCTGTGCCTAGAAGTTTTTTTTTTTAAAGGAATACAACCTTATTTAAGGAATTGCCCTACATTCCAGACTATCTCAGTTTCACAAGTAGCTAAAATTATACCACACCCAATGCAACTCCACCTTCCAACTCAAAGCTCCGCAGAACTCACAAGACTACCAGTGTACCTCACACACTATCTCACATACATTCCTACAATATGCAATTACAGTACAATATATACATACAATATATATATATACAAATATTACATTTCACAAACTACTCAAGTCTTTCCCTTTAAAAGTAAAAACTGCTATAGGTACTCCTCGATTTATGACCACAATTGAGCCCAAAATTTCTGTTGCTAAGCGAGACATTTGTTAAGTGAGTTAAGTGAGTTTTGTCCCGTTTTATGACCTTTGATTTTGCTTGCCAGGTCACAAAATCACTGCAACTGTCATAAATATGAGTCAGTTGCGAAGCATCCCAATTTTGATAATGTGTCCATGAGGATGCCGCAGTGGTCGTAAATGTGAAAAACAGCATAAGTCACTTTTTTTCAGTGTCGTTGTAATTTTGAATGATCACTAAATGAACTATTGTTAACTGTAATAAATTCCTTGAAGCTTCCTCCAGGATAATCAATATCCTAATGACCATTTGCACCATGCCCTCCTTAAAAAAAACCCTACCAAATTCCAGAACTTACCAGAACTCAGTTTCATTTATCCCAGATTATCCAGACTTCAACAGGCACTTTTCAGAATACTTGCTCTTCTCGCTGTTTTCCTAAAATATACAATTAAAAGGAGTGGAGAATCTTTAACCTATAGGTTTGAAGCGGCCTGCAAGGGATTCATAACAAATCATTGGAAGCTTCCCTTTCTGATTTTTCTCAATCCTCACAATACTTCTTCGTTGCCATGTAAGAGGAATTGGGCAACAACCTATGCTTCATCTGGCGTAGTCTCTTTCTGCATAAAGGGAGCTTGGGGGACTTTCCTTCCTTGGTACAGAGCAAAAAACAAAAAAAACCCGAAAAACCTTGCAGCTATGTGAGTCCTTATCTCAAGGCCAAGGATTTGAAGGAGAGAAGAGCTTCTCCCAAGCTCTTTCCTGGATGATGTCTGACCTTGTTATTGTTGCTCCACTTTAGGGAGATTTGAATTCAGATTTTCATAAAGTCACAACATCCTCTAATTGACCTTAGCTTAGTTACAATCCTTAAACCAGAGTTTTTAAATGTTGCAGTATTGTGATCCCTCCCCCCTTTATAAACAAATGATAGGGGGACCAGGGGAGGGTGTTGTGATAGGTACGGTCAGTGGGAGGGGCAGATATGGCGGGAGCAGAGGACCATATCGGGTTTTGGGAGCACGCACACGCTGCTTACAAGCTTGTGGGTGCTCCGGTCCTCAGGACTCAACTCGACCCCCAGGGATCTTAGATCCCCGGCCCCGGGATCACCGACTGATGCTGTGTAA
>NW_015386388.1:3656858-3707236 GCF_001527695.2 Protobothrops mucrosquamatus | reverse complement strand
GATTGGCCTAGGGGGGGATTTTATAGGGATTTTAAAGGGATTTTATAATTTTAAATCTAATACAGGTCATTTAATATATATTTTAATTTGGTTTTTAGATATTTATTGTATTGTACTGTTTTTATTTACCTGTAAGCCGCCCTGAGTCCCTCGGGAGAAGGGCGGGGTATAAATGGAAACAAATAAATAAATAAATAAAATAAATTTCAATGGAGTTACAAACAGGCAAGAAATAAATATATTACTTACTTAACAATTTGCAATTTAATCTATATATTGCCAACCCAAAGTGCACTTTGACAGCATGAATTTTGACAGTGAGCCTTGTTAGGGGTGAGGGTGAATTCCCTTTCGGTGGGCGGTTTTTGGGCACTCTGTCTCCAAAAGGTTCACCATCACTGGCATAGAGTCTCCTGCCTGAGCAGGGAATTGAACTAGAAAACCAAAGTCTCTTCCAGCTCTGTTATTCTGTTACTCTTTATCATCTTTGTTGCTCTTCTCTTGTTGCTCCTTTGCCCCTTAGGAAGACTCTGCAGTTATTGTCCTTTGACCTTAAGAAAAAGGGCACTCCAATGAGAGACTTTCCTTTTGGGTTTGCTCCAAAGAATGAGCACCAGGGAATTGTGCCTGGTCCATATCCACCTCTCCCATAGTTTGACATTCATTCTTACTTCTTCCTGTTCCCTAAGGAAGGTAAGGAAGTGTGTCTTCTAATAATGATGGAAATGTTCAGAAGTGGAAATGTTCAGAAGTATTTATTCTGTCTGATTAGTTAATTTAGTCTTTATTTCCAGTGCACAGCTATTCCTGTTTCATGTCTAGTGGCAGGTGATGGCTGGTAGGACTGGGAAGGAGATCTTTCATATTGATGATAAGGAGCATCAAAAGAAGTTGTGCAATATTTGATAAGTAGTGAGTGAGCCTTTGTCAGAGCTTCAGGAGTAGATTACAGGGGTGGTGTTTTTTGTTTTTTTTTTGTCCTTCCAGTCCCCCTCTTTTTTTTTTTTTTTGAGGGGTTTCTTGATTTGATGTAGCATTGAGCCTTCTTGGCTTTCTCTGCAATCGTCGAGTGTTTCTAACAAACATTACAAGTATTGCAAATATTTGGCTTTTGTCTTCAGAGGAAATTCCAAGGAACACACAAAAAAGACTGCACATGGGACTTTGGTTCACTTGATCATTTTATACAAAAGAACAAATCATATTAGAGAATAAACACAGTGGGATAGAGGCGAATATTTGATGATTAAGCTCAGTCGAAAGTAATGCAGATGGCAATGTTAGACCTAGATATGTTTATGTCACCCAAGCAGTCCAATTCTATGTATTCTTACAAGAAAGGATTTCAATATTATATCCTAACTTTGATGAAACTTATTTTGGCATAACAATTCAATTATAAATCAGTTAGTTTTAAGGATACACAAGGTTGGGATCACTGTCTTTTACACTACTATAGGTTAGCAACATAGCTGCTATATTTTGGCCATTTTAACCTTCTAGACCAGTGTTTCTCAATCTTAACAACGTTAAGCTATCTGGATTCCAATTACCAGAATTCCCAAACCAGCCATGCTGGCTGGGGAATTCTGGGAGCTGAAATCCAGACTTCTTAAAGTTGCCAAGATTGAGAGACACTGGTCTACGTATTCCTCAGTGGTAGCCTATATATAGGATGCACAGTTTACACCAGGTCTGAACTTCTGTGTCACATCCTAGTACAAAGGCTGTTGATAGATTAGCCTTGACTCCCCATTGCAAAATGTTGATTTTAGAACCTGACTATTGTGAGAAGCTTTCTTCTCACTCTGGACCAGTTATTAAGTTTTGCAGAAAAGCTTTTTTTTGGGAAGGGCCTTGCTTGGAGAAGCCTGTTAGGTGGACCCAGGAGAAAGTTTTCCCCAATAGTGTTCCAAACAGTGACACATATTCCCTGTGGAATTGTCATTACCCCAGCATTGTTTCTTTTCTTGATCCCATTCTCTGAGCTGGTGACAAGCAGGCTTTGATGTTTAGATATATAGATTGAGGTGTTCCTGCCCTGGGCTCTGAGGAGTGAAGTCCCGGAAGGAAGATCCTCCTTAAGTGTGGATTATTATGAGGGGGTCTGATGGCTTCCCTTATCTTGAAGGGATTCCTGTTTCTTTGCTGGAGCCAGTGAAGTACTAGTCTAAGTGTTAGGATTGTAAGTCTTTTCTGAGGTTTGCTGGCAGTACAGAGAGATGCTTTTAAGGGGGTGGGGGCAAATCAGAGGCTTCTAACCTCCAAGGGTCTTTTCTATGTTCTTTTCTATTTTTCAGGGGTAGTCAACCTTGGCTCTTTTATGACTCGTGGACTTCAACTCCCAGAATTCCTGAGCCAGCATAGCTGGCTCAGGAATTCTGGGAGTTGAAGTCCACGAGTCATAAAAGAGCCAAGGTGTTGACTACCTGATTTAAATTCTAACATTTTTCTAACAAAACTTAAAGATGCAACAATTTGGCTTTTCAAAAGCATTTTGACTGGATTATTATTATTTTTTAAATTGTATGATTATTACTTACTCTGTTAAACCATTTTGGTTTCTGAAAAGGGAGCATATAAATATTCGAAATAAATTAGTCGTTATACTCCCCTTTCTTGCCTGAGCAAAGGAAGGAATAAATCACGTTCTAAAAAAAAAAAATAGGAATCAGGTCAAAGTTTTGAAAACACCAGATACATATCAATGCCAATGGGTTGCGGGCGCGGGCCTACTGCTTACGCGCAGGAATGCCCGTCCGCCTTGGATGCGCGTGCCTGCCCACCTTTACTTTGGGTTCTCTAATCCTTGCCAGGTGGCTAAGCAAGCTCCTTCCCCTGGTGGTCGCTGCTGCTGCCGCGGTTGCAGCCGGCCCTCCTTGGCTCGGCCGGATCACGAGGGCCGGCCATGAGCTATTTGGGCGGCTTGCCCCGCTCCACTTCCTTTCCGCGAAGCCAATCGAGGTGACTGCCTGCCTTGACCCAAGCTTGGGAGAGAACGGGCTTGATCTGCTTTCTCCTGTGCTTTCGTCCCTAGTAGTAGCTCCCGCGGCCAAGAGGCATCCTCCGAGCGACCAAGGCGCGACACAAATGTAGGGCGAGCTCGGAGGAGCGTGTTCGCCCCAGCCTGACCTCCCCAACCGTGCAAAATAATTTAAATCGCCTCGTGATTGCGAGGGTCAAACAAGCTTCCGTGCCGGGCAGCGAGCCCAAACTTCTTGGCATGGCTTGCCGCAGCCCTCTTCCAACCCTTCCCTTTACACCCTCTGCCTCCCCTTCTTAATGCAGAAGCCGTTAGGGAGGGTGGGTCGGCGGCGGCTCGTTCGGTGGAAAGGGGCGGTTGACATAGGCAAGCTGCTGCAAATCGCCCGCTTTAATGACCAAGGTGCCAAATATCTCAGGCAGAGGCTTAACTTTTGAAGCGACCAGGCGACGGGCAAAAAGCCGCGCTAATTCCTCTCAGTGAAGCAGGTCGCCGCAGGGGGGAGGGATCTCGCTTTGGATAGCAAACGCTGCATTGCAGGAGGAAAACGTGACAGAGGAAAAACAGGACTCGACTGCAGTCCAAGAAACGCGGTGTTGCAGTGTGGCATACTGAAAAAGAAAAAAAAATATTCCTATGTGATGGAAGCAGGAAAGTTTTACTCTGCTTTGCTCCAGGATCCCAGAAAAAAAAAAATGCTTTTCTCCACCGCTAACTGCATCGCAAACCTAGGTTTTTGAGAGTGTATACATATTTATGTATATGTGAATAAGAATAATTTTAAAGCAGATCTTAATTTAGTATATGTAAACATTCCGTTGAAAGTTCTAAAAAACCTTGGTCATTGATCAATTGATCATCGAGTAGCAGTGATATTTTCATTGCAGTATATTATGGTACGCTGGATTTGGGCGCTGCATAACGCAGAGAACTAGTGATGCCTTCAAATACCATGTTATTAGAAGATGTTATTAGTTTTAGGGGGCACTATATTAGAAAAACATAATATATAATTTATGGGCTATTAAGCATCATCAAATCAGTACCACAAATCATCAACAAGTGTTGATAAACTTATAGCAGTTGCATATAGGACTGAACCATAATTAAGAACAAGCACATTGAAATGCTACTGCAAAAAATTATGATCTACATGTGGGATTATATACAACATTGCAGAAAGTAACACTTGTAAAATAGTTTAATTGTACATGGAAAATTTTAATAGTAAATGTAAACATTCAACAATATTCACATAGGATAGAAAGTTTGGTGTGGTTTTTTTTTGGGGGGGGGGAGGACCGTGGATGGAGGTTGTCAGAGGAAATTCTATAAGCTTATTTATTGTGGGAATGCTGCCACTGTTGTAACATTTGGTACAAATGGGGTTATGTTAAACCAGTAAGTAGGGTTTATTCATTCAGTATAACATGTAATTTGAATTCAGCAATTGTGTTTTGTTAATTTGACTATTTAGCATGCTGATTGATCCTAACTATAGTTGAATCCCTGGGCAGTTAATAAAAATTAAAGACATAAAACTAATACTAATATTGGGGGTCTGGAACTACTTTCCTAGAGACCTTAGATTATGCCCAATAAAACCAATTGACAACCAGCATAAATTTTCAGGCAGGAATCTGTACCTTGCACAGTTTAACAGTTTACCTGCTCTACTATACCTGTCTGGAGCTTTTTTTAAACTTGAAAAAAAGTATATAATGCATTGTTGTTATACATTTTCATTCAACATAAATTCCTTAATGGGTAAAGCTGAATTGCTGATTTACCTGATACATAGGTAAAAGATGCTCCTGTGGAAATATTTCAATAGTTAAACACACATGAAACTTTGATTTTAATAACTCTTTGGAATCTTATCCTCTAGGAAAACAATGCAGTTAATTGCAAGATCATAAATCCATCATTCTACTAACTGGTTGCACAGCATTCCATCTGTTCCCACAAAATCATCATAAGGTGGGCGCTCCTCCTTTGATGTCCTTTTGTACCCCGCTAGTTTCTTCCTGGATGCAAAATTAATGTCTACAACACTGCCTATTTGATTGCACCTCAGATATGTTGCAAGTCTCTAGGCTTAATTTCTAGATTAAGCCTGGCAAGATGCTTAAGACGTTATGGCAGCAACGGAAGAGCAGGTTGTTCCACCTTAGATCTTATCCTTGCCCCCAAAACCATTGTAATTCACTAGGAGCAACTTCTGCTTGGTTGCCCAAGAGAACTTAAAACAGATCTGTGTGATTTTTAGGATTTTGTCCTGGTCCTGCCCACTTTTTAGAGTGCAGCCCCAAAAGGCATGTTATTGAAAAAGGTATACATCCTTAGATTTATTAGTTTGTGTGGTCCTTTCTTAAGTCACTTCCCTTTTGAATAAAAGCTGAAGAAACAAATGTAGGATGTGCAAAATGGAAGACAACTAGCTTTTCTTCATAGGGCAGAGACCATTTTTTGCAGCCTTAAAGAAATCTAGTTGCGATATCTACTTTAAAGAACGGTACATACATAGAACTTTCACATTTAACTGCTTTTCTCCACTTAGATATTGTAGCATGCTACTATTTGTTTCTCTGCAGCATACTGAACTTTGATCCACTCTCCACTTTAATGGATTATTTAGGAACTACTCAAAGAGTTATAAAATTTTGATCGGGCCTCATTAAGCATGATCAAGCTAGTTAAATCCATAATAAACAGTTAAATCAATATTGTTTCCATTTAGCCTGAGGAATGAAGTAAGTCAAAGCAAGTCATCTCTGGAAGTAAAGTTGCCTTGCAGTAAACATCAATTCCTGATGATTATAGCATCATGACATAAATACAGGTAGTCCTTGATTTTCAACCACAGTTGAAATCAAATTTCCCATTGCTAAGTGAGACAGTTGCTAAGTGAGTTTTGCCCCATACTGTGACCTTTCTTGACACAGTTCTTAACTGAATCACCGCAGTTGTTAAGTTAGTAACACATTTGTTAAGTGAATCTGGCTCCCCCATTGACTTTGCTTGTCAGAAGGTTGCAGAAGGTATTCACATGGCTGGGACACTGCAACCATCATAAATACATGCCAGTTGCCAATTTTGATCACATGACCATGGGGATCTGCAATGATCATAAGTGTGAAAAATAGCCATAAATCACTTTTCAGTGCTGTTATAAAAGTGGTCACTAAATGAATGGTTGTAAATCAAAGACTACCTGTATGTTTATGTAGTTTCCTTGGCAGCAATCTGGAATTAGTTTTGCTTTGTATATATGTATTCTCAGACTGCTCTGCAGTGCTTGGATTTCCTTTTGCTCTCCCATCCAAGTACTAACCAGGTCTTTTAAGTAAAAACCAGGATTAGTTAAGTCCAGCCAGGAATGAGAATTATTTGCTGAAGGGTGTGCTGTGAGTTTATTGGTAGAGATCGGTTTGAATCCAGACCCCCATTTGAGGGGGAAAACATACTGTTGAGTTTCAATATGGCAAGCCATGATTAGTAGAATATAGTAAATCACAATTGACTAGGCTTACACAAAATACTAAGCTGTAAACTTGTTTAATAATAGTAACTGGGATTCCATTGCTAAGCTACGTGATTGTAAAGCACAATGACAATTGACTATCGCTTGGCAACATCAATTCCGGCAGTCCCCAGTTGCTCTCATTAAGCAGGAACCTCATATTATCATGGCTTGTGATTTCCCGCCAGTTCTCCATTTGCTTGTGGGAGGCCTGTGGGAAGGTTACAGATGATCAGGTGGCCAACCCAGAGTTAGAAACCCAGGCCGGTTGCAGAGCAGCTAGATTGCAATCATGTGATCTGGGGGAACTGCAACGGCCAGAACTTTGAGGACTAGTTATAAGTATCACTTTTTCAGTGCTGTTGTAACTTCGAACACTCACTGAATGTAACCGATAACGACCTCTGCTGTTTTAAAAATGGCTGAGCTCAGATATTGTGTTAGATCATGTTAGAAAAAATCGTATTTACTGCAGAGAGTCATGGCCCATCAACGACCCTTACATCAGGGGGCCTAACACCCCCCCCCATCCATGGACCAGCACTGGTCTACAGCATGCCAGCAATCGGTCCATGCAAACAAGCGAAGCCTTATCCGCGGGATGCAGGCAGCATGTGAAACCACACCTCCTCCAGTCCGCTGATAAACCTCTCCCCACAGAACCAGTCCCTGGTGCCCAAAAGCTTGGGAGCTGCTGCCTTATATGATACCTGGTGGATTGGGTCAACCCTGGGATATTTTTTTTGCATAGAGTGATGGAAAATATATTATGGAGAAAAAAAATGTCCTTAAGAAATTCCTTAAATTGCTGGCCTACCTATTTTTCAAATGCAGTATTTCAGCCCATGGAAGAACAGAGAGTCCTCATTTAGTGATCCCAATTGGAACCAGCAACTTGGTCATTAAGCAAAGTGGTCACTAAATAAAACCATGACTGTGCTTATAATCTTAGCTCAACTTTCTATTGCTTTATAGCAATGGTGGCGAACCTATGGCACGAGTGCCAGAGGCGGCACTTGGAGCCCTCTCTGTGGGCATGCACGCCGTCATCCCAGCCCCGCCTCCCATCCCAGCCCAGTCCTCACCAGCAGCCCCCCCTGGAGAAGAGTCATCCCTGGGTGCTGCCCGCGTGGAGCAGCACAACCAAGCATATGTCAGCTGGGCAGCAGATGATGCTAAAGGGCACGGGCAGAAGATGTGGCCGCCATGGCGCTGCCGGGCTGCCTGGGCGATCTGCAGTGGGCTATGGATAGCCCTGAGGGTGGGCGGGATGAGGGTGGAGCAGGGTGGGTGGGCAGAGCGGGGGCAGGGCAGTTTTTGGGCACTCGGTCTCTAAAAGGTTCGCCATCACTGCTTTATAGCCTGCAAAGATTGTAAATATGAGGATTGGTTCCAAAATTTCTTTATCATTGCCTTATCACAGCAAATGGTTGCTAAACAAAGTAATCACTAAATGAGGACTGCCTGCCATCTTCTGCAAACAAATGAAATTATTTTGTCAAAATTATTTGACAAGCAGTTCACTAGCTATGGTCTGAATTGTTGCATTGAGGCATGTAAAACAAAGAAAAATCAAGTGATTCCTGCACTTTATAAAATATAGTTTTTAAAAGGAATGATTTTAAGCCCTTTCTTTGGGACTACTTCAGTTCCCAGAAAATAAAATGATGAGAAGATACAAAACAAAACTCTTTCATCATGCAAACTACCATGGGCTATGGAGCTCTGCTACAGGATATCCTGACAGTCAATAGTTGATGCTAATGACAATAATAGAAAAATGCACATTATGCATTGGGATGTTCAGAGTATTAAGGGTACTATCAATTAACACTGAAAAAGCAAATATTCTTTTTCCAAAAGGATGTCCCTAAAACTAGCCAAGAGGAATCAAGCAAAGGGACATGACTCATCTCTGATTGCCCTTTGTTCTGTAATCTTTGGGGCAAATTGTCCTGATCCAGCAAGTTTGTGTAATGAAGTCAGCAAATACATCAACATGTAATCTGGCAAAACAAAATGCACACTTTTTAAAATTACTTCGTGTTGTTTTGCAGTTGAATAATACTTTCCCAATATCAGAACTGCACTCACAGTTGTACACATATTTACAAGATTTCTCAACATGTTTCATTTTTTGGAATGATTGGTTGAGATAATGTAGAAAACTGGAAAATAAAGATACCAGACAGACAAAATATGGTAGTATAGTGGGAGTCAAAACAGTTTAAAAGTTAGGCAAGATGTTAATCTGTTTACTTCTTTCTCAAACTTGCACCTGCCTGCAAATTTTATAAATAGCTGGCAAAGCTAGTTCAAACATGCAAAATCAAAAGTGATGCAACTGCCAGGCTGTCACACCTTCTATATACATTTGCACAACAAATGCCAACGTGGGACTTGGTGTTTTCAGAGATGCAGAAATTTCTCGGTGTCACACATGTTTGAAGAGGCCAATTAAAGACCAAGCAGCTAAATTTAAGCTTGGTAAGTGTTAATCTGGGTTAGGGCTACTAGGTTTGAGTTGCAAAATCTAGATGACCATTAGTCAGCAGCAAAGGGTTGAGTTTGCTATACCTCTTAGTTAGCATTTGGTGATTTTTATACCACCCAGCCTTTTAGTCCTTTTCTTGGCTTTTGGGGAAGTCTTACTTTATCACAAACTTGGAGAGAGATTGCAGTAGCTCAAGATCAGATGCTCAAAGTAGGAATGCATTCCATTCTGTTATTGCTACATTTACCCCAAAGGACAGATTGACTGTGTTTATACAATGCACTTATTGAATTAATCCATTTCGCATAATCCATTACAAATTATATAGATAGCATGGATTATTAGCACAACACACATACACAAAAACTGGACAAAAGCTAATATTGATTAAACATAATGTACTGTACAATACTAAGTCTTTTAAGCATACTGGTTAAGTGTGCTGTGTGATCATAGTGTGCACATTAATCCTAGGCTATAAGGCTAAGTATTGACTCAAAATACAGACTGGATGGAAATAATGCAACCCAGTAAGAGCATAGATCTATGGGAAAGGAATTACTTTAACCAGACAAAACAATCACTCCATAATGGCCCATGAGAAGAAAGCTATTTCCACAGTGTAAGGGAAACAAAACCTTCAATGTGAGGAAAACAATAATGAAAGAGACAGCTACCCTGAACCATAGTGAAGCTCCATTGGGAGGGTCTATGACAATTCATCGCGGCCAACTTGCCACAGGACAATTCTTCTGTGGGACAAGAATTACACTGATATCAAAGAAACAGTGGAATAGAATCATTAAGGGATGCCAAAGGAGGAACAAAATGCAATGTGAATGACAAAAGTTAAAATATTTTTTTAACTATTTTAAATAATTAAGTTGAATTGTTGAATTGTCTCGCGGTGAGTTGGCCATGGCAAGTTGATTTTGGCGAGTTGGCTAGGGGAGTTGGCTGAGGTGAGTTGTCCAATTCCGCTACAGGGACATAAGGCAACCCAGAAAAGGTGATGAGAGAAATGTGTAGAAGTATCAAGGCACATGCTTGACATCTGGGGCATACCTGATTGCCCCATAGTTGATTGCCCCCAAAAGAGCCCAACAAGCATCTGAAGTTTCCCTGTTATCTACTCAGGGCACCTGAGCCATGTTGTTTGGACTGGCTTACATACATTTGGCAACTTGTCATACTGTATTTGAATATTGTCAGAGTATAGGTGTGAGAGGCTCCACCTGGGCTTTGTATTGAAGTTCTCCCGGATTCCAAGGTGTTGTAGGAGGAGTGAGCACAGCAGTCTGACTGGGTGTTTGTGGTTTGGTTACTTCTGCAGACAAGGTGGTTATGGAGGCAAATTCAGCAGCAGGTTCCATTGTGGAAAATGTGGCTTTTCCTGTCTCTCCATCGTCCAGTACTTTTTCTTGGAAATCTGAGTAGGCAGGGCAACGAGCAACTGTCCCACTTTTGACTGATTTAGGCTTAGGCTTAAATTATTGTTACAGTTTTCACACAGTTTGGATGATTGGGCAGGACACTTATCCAAAACATATTTCCTAATCCAACAGTTGACTATATTAGATCATATGAACACAACCCATGGAACTTCTCAGCATGCAGCAAAATAGAAGATCAATCTTTTGGCTAATAACTACTTGTACATTGGGTTCAGATCTCAGACTAAACCTTCAGGTGATCAGATTAACTATATCATAAAACCATAAAATGTAAGATTAAATAGTAACATCAACAATCCCACCATCAACATATTCAGTAGCACACCCCAAAAAGTTAAGATTCCAAAATTCAATGAAAGACAATAGTTAACAGGGAGGAGGACTTCTATTTTGGGACAGGATATTCTCTATGACTGCACTCCATTGACTTTCTATTCATTTAGCTTCACAATATGATTTCCCAACTCAAATGTGGGAGTGTGGGAGTTTCCTAGAATAGTCCCAAAGTTCCTGCATAATTCAAGAAACATTCTTGGATCAGCAGACAGGAATAGATTATTTAGGAGCAATCACACCCAATACCCAAGCCAGTTCTGAATTCCAATAGTTGATCAGGGACATAGTGAAATTAGATCATTGGCACCTGGGGCGGGGCATCTTAATGGTTCCTGCACCATATGGAGGTCAGAGGTACTAAATGTCAGGATGACCAAAAAGTGATCTGACCATGATGAAATATTAATAGAAATGTCATCTGCTCCCGAGATAAAAACCAGATCAAGCATACAGGCACTGGTATGAGTTGGGTCAGTTTCAACTTGGGACAATTCTATGAACTCCTGGGTCATTCTGTCTCCCATAGCTAGGGCATGAAGATTAAAATCCTTTAGCACAAATAGCTGCGATCGTAAGCATCTCTCCTTTCAACATGATGTTGTATGCAAGTCTGTAAGAGACAGAGTCTGCGTTACAGACAAGTTTGGTCTTATGATTCCAGATAATGCATATGATAGAATGGGGGAAATTAATCACCAGACCAGAGATGAGACCAGGATTCCAGGAAATCCTATGATGTGAAAGTTCTATCTGTGAAGAATGCAGTTCAGTGGACTTACAGCTTCCTCTTCCCCATTACCAGCAACTATCCTATTGTCAGGATCCTATTGTTGTTGTTATCATCATCATCATTATTATCATATTCTATACTACATATAAGATATTTGGGAGGTTTACTACTTGGAAAGAAAGGATGTGTAATAAATAAAGTCCATGGTTTTGTGCAGGGCTTTTTTTCTCATAGAACGCCCAGAACGGAGTTCCGGCACCTTTTTTGGGTGGAACCTTGTAGGATAGGCAAGGTGGGTTGTATGACGTGTGTGAGTTCCGCCACCTTTTTTTTTTTTTTTTAGAAAAAAAAGCACTGGTTTCGTGAACCAAGGAGTAGCCTGCGTTACAACTTCATCTTCCATGTTAATACATCATCAGGCCAGGTAATGTGTAGTAGAATTTGAGAACCAGCACCAGCCCCAAACAGTTCCTTAAAAGAGGTTTTCACATATTTTAAAATGTGATTGGATTATCATGATTTTCAGAGATTCAGATTCTGATTGTAGATTAACATGCTAAATTCAATAGCCAGTTTAGAACAATGCTTTGAAACAAATATGTTTTATGTAAAACCCATTTTTTTCATTCATACATCAACCAATCAATAATCAATTGTACTACTGTGATGGAATGTGCATCTGGAGAAGGAAAAGGGGGAGGGAGTCTCAGCAAGACCCACACCATAGAATTGCTCAGGATATATCTAGTAGGTTAAAAGGTTATAGCTTTATTCTGGCAAGATTTTGTCTATTAAATGTATGCAAATAAAAAATTGACTTTGCACTTGGGCCTGACAGATACCCAATAGATTAGATTACATCCACAGTAACTGTAGTTTGTAAATTGTGGTTGATGGCTTATTGTGTCAAGTGTACCCACCAAATAAATCGTTAATAAACCATGATTTAATACAGTGCTTATCCCAAGTCATACTTTTTTTTGTATTTCATGTACTTCACTTGGTCTCTTAATTCTTGATCATTAACAGATGCTTCCAATTTGGGTTTATAGAGAAATTAGAATATATGGCTTGATTTATACAATGGAACGGCTCAAAATATTTTTTATTTCCTCATGGTTTGGGCAGTTATATAAACCTAGACACCTCTGA
Source organism: Protobothrops mucrosquamatus (assembly GCF_001527695.2). NCBI lineage: Eukaryota > Metazoa > Chordata > Lepidosauria > Squamata > Viperidae > Protobothrops > Protobothrops mucrosquamatus. The sequence goes on along the minus strand of NW_015386388.1, from coordinate 3,694,564 downwards.
TTTTTAATAAACTATTATTATATAAGATTTAATATCCTAAGTGAAAATGGCCTAGATTCATATATTATTTTGAATCATAAATTATGATGTACTGTAGAAATAACTGAACTGGTTAGAAAGAAATTAAAGGCAGCCTAATCCCAAATATCAAATATGTCATGCTGAAGTGTGCATAACCCTTAAATTTGTTTTAGTCTTAACTTGTTTTCCAAACTTGGGTTGATCATTATTTTAGGTTCAGAGAGATGAGAACTTGTGTTGTAGGTTACGTTTTGGTTAAAATTCTGGTTTGCAAAATCCCCATATGTAGGATTACCAGATCTGGCGTTCACAAATCCAAATGACCACTAGAAGGCACAAAGAAATGTAGAAAACTCTAACTCTACTGCCATCTAATGGTCATCCAGATTTTTGTGACTCAAATTTAGTGGGCCCTTCAGATTTAGATATCATAGGAAACTACTGTATAATGGTCATTGCAATAAACATCTTGAACCTTTTGGAAAATGCAATGGCTAAGATAGTTCCATTTTCTGATTAAATCCTTGTTGAACTCCCTGTGGAAAGGGAGTTCCCAAAATTTATAGGCAGTTTAATTACCAGACACTTGGTCAATATTGCCCTATCATATTGGAGGAATGCTGTGTTATGGTACGACACTATGATTTATGCCAATGGTGCTCCACCTATGCCTTGCCATAGACATATCAATACATGCAGTTCTTTCCCAATCAGGTGTGTGTTTGTTGGGTTAATTTTGCAAATTTCCCCCCATGATATCATTCTTCTCCAATCTAATGACTTTTAGAGTATTACTACTCCCAGAATTAAGATAATTCTGGAAGCTGCAGTTTCAAAATTCCTGGAGGGTATCAGATTGGAACTTGTAGCTAAAGTCTTACCATTGTGGCTCAGACTATTATCTCTTATGAGAAATCTTCTCCTTTAAATTTCAACCAATATACAGAATGTCTAAATATTTTTAGACGTCTTTAATGTTCAGATTTCCTACTGCCATGATACTATCTTGTCTTGCAATGAGGCCATTTAACTATTATACAGAAGATGCTATTATTGTTTAAGATGAGCTATATAAATAGTAGGTATCATGCTGATGCACACATGCCTTTAGAAAACAATTGGGAATTGTACTACTTTCCACAAGTCACACTTTCATAGTAGGCACTGTCTACTCTAAAGCATGCTTTTGGAAAATGTGTTTATTCTAGTTCAACTGGTCTGTACTAAAAGGGAATCAGAGTGGGCAGATAACAATAAACCACTGGTTTCCCCTGTCTTCAGTGGCATGCATTCCTCTGAACCATACATACAGTACACATTGTTTCACAGTGCCTTCCTTCTCTTACTCAGCAATTGCTCTAGACTCTCCCAGATCTCAGTGAAGTGAGTAACATCCCTTAAGGAAGACCTGATTACAATGTGAGACCTAAATCCAAGTGCAGGAATGCAGCCAAATGTGTGTTGCTTCACAAGGCACATGGCATTTAATGAAACTCTTGAGCAGACAGCATGGAATATATTAAAGTGGGAGTAAGCAACCTATGTTTAGACTACAATTCTTACATTCCCTTGTCATTAGCCAGGATGCTGCAGTTCATGGGAGCTCAGATCAAAAATATCCAGATACCCAGATGTTATTAGATTGGCTACCACATCACTCCACAGAGGATAAAATAGCTCCTCCATTTTCATTTATTTTTTAAAAAGGGAAGTTAGTATTCTCCAGATATGCTGAGTTCAACAATTCCTTCATTAACACATCAGGAAGCCACCAGGTTGAGGAAAGCTGCTTTTAAGACAATGCTATTGCCTAGGGCAGGGATCCCCAACCCCCAGTCCATGGACCAGTACTGCGCTGTGGCATGCCAGCAACCGGTCCACACAAACAAGCAAAGCCCCATCCCCGGGGTGCAGGCAGCACCCAAAACTATGCACCCTCTGGTCTGCAGAAAAATTGCTCTCCATGGAACCGGTGCCTGGTGCCCAAAAGGTTGGGGACCTCTGGCCTAGGGAGAGGGGGAAGCAAGTTTTGCTTGCAAACAAGGAAATAGCTGCTCAGCTTTTGATGAGATACAATTTGAAAATTCCATATAACACAGCTTACTCTTAAAGTAAGTACAGCTCCTGGTTTGTCTTTACATCAGCATTTCTCAACCTCAGCAACTTTAAGATAGTTGAATTTCAGCTCCCAGAATTCTCCAGCCACCATGTTTGGGTGATGTTGATGAAAGCTACTTTAGATTAAGAATAAATCCCTGAAAAGATCATTTTAAATATCACTTTCAGAGTAGCCAAATTAGCATAACACAGCATTTGATTCTATAAACCAGAAATTCATTTCTTCCAGGTGCACTACTACTCCACAATCACTTACTGTTTGATATTGGTCAGGATTATAGACATATGAAGTATAAAACACTTGGATGTTACAATACTGCTACCCAAAAGAGGGATGGATATGCAGATTTCTAGTTATGCTGTTACTTTCATTAACAGCCAGCCTGATGGGATTTGAAATCCAACAAATTCTGGAGGAGTGTATGATGCTCAAACCTGTTTAAGAGTGATAATGGAGATGCATCCCCTCTCCCATTTGAGTACTTTTTTGACAGCATGGATGGCAGCACAAAAGTATTAGATATGTGTGTGAATAGTGATCAAAAATATTATCAGTGATTTTTCAAAACAGGATGATGTTTGCTACTGTAAGGAGGAAAAATTCGGGAGAAAAGATAAAGAACGATTGCACTGGAGAAGGTCCACTCTTATTCTGAAAAAAATATCAGCGAACAAAAATTATTTTTTCATTTCATTACGATCTTTTGTCAACTCTACTTGGCACTCAGTTGTGGTGAAGGGGGACGAGCAGAGCTTCTTATCACACATCACGTTAAAACATCACGTTTTTCATGGATACTCCCTCTTTCCACTACGTTATGCTTAAGCTTCAACAACTCTCCGGCCAAACGGGAGCAAGAAAAATAATAAGCAAAGTCACTGCTTAAGGATGCAGCTTGACGAAAAGCTGCGCAAGCGCAAAAAAAAAAAAAAAGCTGTACGGGGAACTACAACTCCCTGCCACCCTTGCGTTCAAGTCCTGTAACGAAGCCCAGTGCAATGTGCCTGCTATTGCTGCAGCAGCAGTAGAAAGTGTGTCACTGGGACACGAGGCTCTCCCTAGGAGTCACATGGTGGATGTTCCTGAGCCGCGTGCTGGTGTCTGCGCAGCTGCAAGGAGAGAGTGAGCTTTGGCAGATTAACATTTTGCAGGCGAAGAGAGAGGCAGTGGCATAATCGAGCTCCGGCTGGCGTAAGAGAATCTTTGCACGGGCAGCCAAGCTCCAGTTCTTTCCCATCTAAGTGCCGATGCAAATTACGAAGTTTAAAGAAGCAAATCGCCATCATCCCGTGCAAGCATTGTAACATAACTTCGGGCGGGGGGGGGGGGAAAGAAAGAGGAGAGGAAGAGAGCAGTTCTTTGCTTTCCTCCCTCCTCACTAATCGAATCTCAACTTGCATCATCGCTTGATATGAATGACAACTATCAGCTGAACAGAATGGCGACTTTGGATGACAACAACAACGCTCCAGGTAAGCCCCTGCTTTTCATCTATCCGATTCCCACATCGATTTAATTTTCCCGTATTAAAAAAACGACGCTTTAACCCTCCTCATTCGCACATGTACTCTTGATACCTTTTGTGTGGGATAAAGCCCAGTCTCAGAGCTCATCCTCCTTCTCCGATACGTTTGGTTTGTGCAATAGCACCCCAGCTAATCGGAGTCTGTTTTATCAGAATAAACTGGAAGGATAGGAAGGGATCACACCTACCCAAATAGGGTGTTTATTTATGAAGAAGTTGCTTCTGAAGGAGTCTTTCCGAACTGCCATCCCACAGAATATACTTTGGGAAGTGGGAGGAAAGTCCGGAGGAAAATCGCTTAGATTCTCTCTTCTAGCCTGTTCCCATCTCCCGGTCAAAAATCATTAATTTGCCAGACGTGCACTGTGGCTCCCTCTTGGGGATCGGTAGAAAGGGGAGTAAAAATTTAAGTATCAGTTTTAAGGGAGGAGATCAACCTCCTCTTAATGAAAGTGTAGAGCCAAGCACTTGGGTCACTAATAGTCGCAGGCGGTGCCCTCTCTTGTCCTTTGAATTGAGGGGCAGATGGCGAATGAGGGCAGTCCGGAAGAAAAAGGAGCTGTTTTGCTTTCCTATTGCGGCTTACAATTATTTTTCAATGTAATTTCGTCTGAGAGAATCAGGAAATTCGTTATCTCCCTCGATATTCTCCCCGCGCCGCTGTGTCGCTCCCAGGGACCTTCCACCTCCCCCCACCAACGTTTGAAATCGCGTTGCCCCGCTCTGCAATCCCACCCTTCTTTGGGATTCCCCCAGTGTGGGTCTCACGTGTCCTCTGTTCGGACTCAGCCACGTGCAAAGTTTGTTTTCCTCACCGGCTCCGCCCCTACCACCCATTGGCCTATCCCGCCTCAATTACATCTGTAACCGCGCCTATTTTCAAACGTCATCATTCGGGAAGAAACGGTGCCCTGTCTCCTCCCTCCTGGGTGGGCCTTCTGATGGTCTTTGCTCGTGGGTGGAGGAGGAATTGGAACCAATGGAGGATGAGGGGAAGGGCAAAGCGTGAGGGGCGGAGCTGAGACAGAGAGGAGGGCAGGGGAACCATGTGAGAACGGGACACGTTGGGGAGACTCGTCCGACCTGCCAAGCTTATTGGCGCGTCTCCTATTCATTAAACTCAGTGAGGAACGGCGCTAGATCTGTGGGGCATATGAAAATTTTGGTTAAGTCATGAGGCCAGTCCGAATGCCAACTGCGTGAGTGGAACCTGCCTGTTTTCTGCATCTTGGGATGTACCCGAGATAAACTAAAAATTAAGTCATGCGAGCATCTCAACCCTTGAACCTCTTCATTTTATTCTGAGACTACTCTGTCCCTACCACCACCACTAACCGCACAGATGGCAGCCCCTAGCTAACCTTGATTCATTGTATAATCCAGGGGTACCCACCCCTGGTTGTGGACCAATACCGGGCCGCAGCATGCCAACAATTGGGCCGCACAAACAAGCAAAGCCCCATCCGTGGGATGCAGGCAGCACACAAAACCACGTATGCTCCGGTCTGTGGAAAAACCTCTCTCTATGTAACCGGTCCCTGGTGCCCAAAAGGTTGGGGACCTCTGGTATAATCAGCTGCTGTAAAACTGACAAGGAAAGTTTATGAACATAGCTGCAAGTAGCTGAACTTGATGCAAGATATGTTGCATTTGTTTTAAGGTAACTGTCATCACAATACAAGAGAAATAGGGTCATTGAGGGGACTTCCTGAGTTATCCATATTGCTGGATTGTAAATTTCTTTAGCAATGAAACCTACTGGGATTGGGGTTGTCCACACCCCATATAATTGCACTCATTTATATTCAGTATATTCGGGTTTGATTTCTTTCTGAAAGTGGTTTGTATATATGTATATATGTTTAATATTAATCTGTTATAATAAGTGATCAAATTCCCCTTTTCCTGCACATATATTTGTAGTGATGTCTTTATATCCAAAGAGCTCTTATGCAGTTTTATTGCAAGCTTTCCATTGAGTCTAATTCATACTAGTTTGTCCTCATGAAGAGAACAAATTGACAACTTCTACCTTTGTATCCAAGACTAACATGTTGGCACTGCTCCAATATTATCTATAGTCTCCATTTGGGTAGACTAGTGACATATATTACAAGCAGACATGACACACCTTTCCCTTCTTTAGACCCATTTGGAAGTTCTCCAGCTTGATGTGCTCGTAACTTTCAGTGCTGTCTTGTGCCTTCAAGCATTATTTATTCTTTATGACTCACCTGGGATGGTCTGTTTTAATATTCCTGGGAGGGACAGCTGCACATGTGCACAGCTTCCTCCACTGGGATTCCCTGCTCCACCCTTCATGGTGTGATCTGGCAGATTTTCAAACCCTGCTGCTTACCTGTTAAAAAAATAGAGAAGGAAGTGTGTTGTAAAGGAGAGAACAGGAGCGGAGGAGAAAAAAGGCCCTTGATCCTATGATTTGGCAGGAGTTCCCTTAGATTCAAATCAGAGACACGATGATGAAGATGTTTGCCTTAACCAGCCAAGGGAGTTTTGGCTGCTTTCCAGGTCTCTGCAACCTGGCAGTTCTTAATTCAACTAGACACTTAACTGAAACTATCTTCATCTTGTTTGTCCTTGATAACATTCCTGGTCATTATGCTTAAATTCAGAGATTGTCAAAAGTTTCAGATTAATACTGGGCTGCATGGCATTTGGAGCAGTCTAAACCAGGAATAGTGAAGTTGCTTTTGGGATGTTTGTTGTCTTTAAAGTTACTGAGAATTTCCTTTGGCTGCAGTAATTGGTGCTTTTTTTAAACAACAACAACAGAATTGGAAGGGACCTTGGAGGTCATCTAGTCCAACCCCCTGCTCAGGCAGGAAACCCTATACCATTTCAGACAAATGGCTGTCCAGTCTCTTCTTAAAAACTTCCAGTGTTGGAGCATTCACAGCTTCTGGAGGCAGGTTGTTCCACTGATAAATTGTTCCAACTGTCAGGAAATTTCTCCTTAGTTCTAGTTTGCTTCTCTCTTTGGTTAGTTTCCATCTGTTGCTTCTTGTTTTGCCTTCAGGTGCTTTGGAGAATAGCTTGACTCCCTCTTCTTTGTGGCAGCCCCTGAGATATTGGAACACTGCTATCGTGTCACCCCTAGTCCTTCTCTTCATTAAACTAGACATACCCAATTCCAGCAACCATTCCTTATATGTTTTAGCCTCCAGTCTCCAGTTTCTGATAAGGAATGTCATTCATAAGCCCCCCCCCCCCCCCCCCCCGTTTTGCAGCCTTCTGATATCAGTTGACACTTAGATTGCCATTTTTATTTTCTGCAGCTGCAAAAGGAAAAAAAGTCCTCTCATTTCCCCACTTACTCTCATTGAAACCTCATTTCTGCAGAACCAATGGCAAATTAGTGGATAAGCAGGTTGCCTCTGCCTCATTAAATATGGAGAAAAAGTCCCTTATAATGTAAGAGGTAGAAATGAATGAAAGGAGTCCCATTTGTGGAGCCCCTATTCTGATCTTCCTTGTTGTCTAAGAAGGTTAAGATCTAGATTAGAAGTTACAATTTCAACAGGATCAGGAAGCCAGTTTCCAGGTGCATTGAGAGTTAGAGGATACTTACTAGGATTTTTTTTTTACCTAATTGGTATTTGGGAGCATAAGGGAATGTCTCCTCTGTGTGTGTGTGTGTGTGTGTGTGTGTGTATAGGAATGCCTGAAATGAGTTTATATTATCCATAACACTAGAATTGGAGAGGGGGTGGTGGTGGATGTTTCAGATACAAGAAATTCAGTAATGCAGGCAGTACAGCAAATAAAAAAATAGATGCAACTTCTAAAATATGCCTAGGCATATTTATTTATTTATTTATTTAGGCAGTAAAGTACTACAGAGATTTTTTTTTCTGAAGAAGGATTCTTCACTAGTCCCAGTTTTGGATGGAAAATATTTTGTGGGGGCAGTTGGGGGGAAAGTATCTTTCATTATGATAATAAAAGAGTAGTACAAGGGTAGAAGACCTTAGCTAGGAGGTCTTGTCTTGCTTAAGGCTGGTGACTTCTTAACCTTTTTTGATGATATAGAGCAGCCAAACATAGGTAGCAAGTTCTAGCAGTTCAGCCTTCTCAAATGGGATGCATTTCAGGTATGTTGGGACTGCAGACCCAGAAATCCCTGCCAAGACCTCAGTTTGGGAAAGGCTAAATTAATTCATGCCCTTCCTCTTCCCTGTTGGCAAAGGAGAATGCCTTTGGATTGCCAGCCATAACTGCTATTGTTTCAGTTTCTCCTAAGCAAGTAGTCCCAGCTCTTGGGCTGCACCTTAATAACTGAGCTGGCAGAGATAAAACTTGGCAGTCCCAGTTAAGACTGCCTTGTTGTCAAAAGCCTACCTGGGCACCGAATGTGCTTCTCCAATGTGATCTTGTTTATAATCCTTCGGGCATGGATAATTTTGTTTTTGTTGCTCCAATATTCCTTGGCAGTAATACTTGCCTCCTGGCAAGTAGCCCAGTTCTGAAACCTTGAGTCTTTTTTTAATCACCAAGTTCCTAATTTAATTGGTCTTTTGGATGTGATGGATTTTTTAAAAGAAATAATTATTTTGGCTTCCACCTGTTTTTCAGTGAAATTTTGGCTGCCTGATTCACTGCTATAAATTGTTTGCTTCATCCTTTTCCATATCCCACCCCACCCCCATTTGCAGCTTACTATATAGGTCAACATCTGAAAGTAGAAAGAATTGGATTGCAAAATAAATAATTTTGGTGAGATGAGTTCAGAGTTTGCAGCTAGGAAATAAATTTTATAAAGTTTTATCCAGATGTGTTTGGGAAGAAAAGTCTGCCATACTGGGCTGCTTTGTTTTCCTGCTCTTAGTTTATTTACAGTAGTGCTGTTGTAATCCATCCTGGTCCAGTTTCTAGTACATGGACACTGTGTTCCCATTCACTGTTCTGCCACATCTTATGCAAGTTGATTGTCCATATTGTAAACTGATTCACTAATTGCCACTAATTGGGTATATGATGATACACACAAATAGTATGATATGAGAGGCATATAGGAAGGAAATAAATTTTGTAGTTGCAGATGATGAGAGTTGACATACCTTTCTTAAAGTAAATGTCTATGGAGATTCTCAGTCATCCAAGTCCTGGTTGTCTCAAAGGTGCTTTTTGAAGAGGCAACTGGACTTTCTTGTTTTTCTTTCCTTCCATTCCCCACCATCCAGTCAGAGCTGAGATGAGAAGGGAAATGTCTTCAAAGAAAAATAAGTCCAGTTGCCTTTTGAAAAAGCACCTTTGGGACTTTTTAAAAGTATAATGCTAGCTAGAGATGATTACCCTTGATAACCAAAAATGCTTCTGTATTTCAGGATGAATGCTTGAAACAGAGTTGATTCAGTAGATAAGAAGCAAGGAAAAACTCTCATAGAAATTTAAAGTTTGGAAGGTACCTAGAGGCCATCTAATCTAAATGCCTGTCTACTACAACAATCTTACTAAAAGCATCCTTGAATGGTGGGCACGTCAGTCCTCCAGACATTTGTTCATCTGGCTGAGATGGAATGTAAAGTATTCTCATGGAATTCTTGCCTTACGTATATGACTCAATAGATCTAGATTGCTAGCTGTATATGAAATAGGGAAGCAATTTAATCCCAAGCCAGTCCTCTGATGTATGTGGGAGGCTTTGTATTATTACCCTTAGCAGCTTGCTAAGTCTTCAGCTATTTGTTCACTAAGCATTTCTTGAACCACATTGCCTCTCTGCTAGTATAATAAATGAAATATTTTCTTTTCTCAGTTACATTCAGAAATGTACAATGTTCTTTTTTTAGTAGTGTTTTTCTAAGATAAAGTTCAGCATTTGGCAAAGTGTTTCTGTCTCTTCTCTTTCTCCTTTCCTTTTTCTTCTGCATTTCTAAAACCTGTTTCTTTGGTCACTCTTCCCTAATCTGAACTTTCCCAATGTGCAAGAATGGCCCTTCCCAGAATTCCCAGCCTGAATGGCTAGAGGTATTTTGGGAAATGCAGTCCTGACACATTTGGAAGTGCCAGGTGAGGAAAGGCTGTCTTATTCTGGAAGCCTACAAGACTTCTGTTTTTAAAACACAGTTACAATCATCTTAAATGAAAGTCCTCTTGAAAGGGTTTTATTTATTGGATATATGCCCTTTAAAATGTATGGACTTAAACTCCCAGAATTCCCCAGCCAGCATGTTGGGGGACTTTGGGTAACATTCAAGGGCCAGTTCTAAGGCAGGGCTTTTCAACCAGTGGTACGGGTACCACCTGTGGTACATTGGCACCTGCCAGGTGGTATGCGACCATCCTAGAAAAGTGGTAGCGGGGGAGGGGAATGAGCTGAACCGGTGGCAGCACGCAGCACCGCACAAGCCTGAGCGAGAGATGGCTGGAGCTGCAGGGCTGTCAGGGCTCAGCAGAAGCGCCAGGATCAGTGCCGCTTTCCAGCTGATCGGCGCTTCTTCGGGGCTGTCAGGGCTCAGTGGAAGCACCAGGATCAGCGCCAGGCTCCAGCTGGAGCTCGACGCTGATCCTGGTGCTTCTGCTGAGCCCTGAAGAAGCACCAATCAGTTGGAATGTTGCAGCATCTCCAGGGTCTTGTGATTTACATTCAGATGCTTGGCAACTGATTCATATTTATGACGGTCACAGTGTCCCAGGGTCATGTGAAGTGACCAAAACCTGCTGCAAGCACCCAGCAGACGGGGGGAATAAAAACCAAACACCCCCCACCCCACCCCTGCTGCCAATCCTCAACGGAAATGCTCACAACAATGAAAACCTTGGACAGGAGGAAGAGCACCGCCGGGCGCTGTCTTGCTCGGCTGTGGCTTGGGGGGCACTTTTTTCAGTGCCATTGTAACTTATAACAGTCACTAAGTGAACTGTTGTAAGTCGAGGACTACCTGTACTTTATCACTTTTTTCCTTTTTTGGGGGGGGTCATCAAGCTTTTGACACCTTGCTAGGCGACTGGTGGTACTCGGATGTTGCCATATCCTAAAAGTGGTACAATGGGTGAAAAGGTTGAAAAGCCCTGTTCTAAGGTGTTTAGAATTTTTAAGATCAATATCAGTACTTGAAATATGTGGTATGGTGGTGCAGTGGTTAGAATGCAGCATTGCAGGCTGACTCTGCCCACTGCCAGGAATTCAATCCTGATTGGCTCAAGTTTGACTCAGCCTTCCATCCTTCTGAGGTTGGTAAAATGAGGACCCAGATTGTTGGGGGCAAATATGCAGCAGTGTCAAACTGCCGGCCTGCAGGCCGGACGTGTCATGTGGAAGCCATGCCCACCCCATTGCTGGCAATGGCAAAACTCTCCCGATACATTGCGTGACGTCACGTGACATCGTGAGTTTGACATGTCTGGCCTTTAGAGAGTACTATAAAGCACCATGAAGCAGTATAGAAGTTCTATTACTATTGCTATTGAAATATGCCCACTAGAAGTATGTCAGGAGTATCACACAGGATCTGTTTCTTGTAACAGTATTCAGGTGCAGCATTTTGAGTCAGCATAGTTTTTGGAGCTTAGCAAGGAGAGGACATGTTGTAGTAGTCAAGGAGATATTGCAAAGGTGTGTAAAGTGCCAAGATTCTCTTCTTCACTGCACTGTTGATGAATCCAGTGGCAGCTGAGTATCAAACCTGTTCATTCAGTGGGAGAGCAACTGTATCTAAAACAGAACTCCAATTCACTGGTCCCTTTTTATGTCTGTCAACATCTTGGTTTTGTTGGATTTAATTTCAGTTTGTTTTCCTTAACCCACCACATGCTGTCTAGCATATGATGAGTTTCTTCTTTAAAAGATTTATGGTAACTTTTTGAGGTGAAGCAGTTGGAATTACATACTGTATTTTTTGGATTATTCTGTTCCACCGTTGACAGATTTACTCTGGAGGGTGAGAGATTACTATCTGTTGGCAATCCCATGTATCCTTAACTATGGGGTCAGGGTATAACCTCAGGTTCGGCTCCAAAAGATTTTTTGGCATATTGATGACCCTGGGATTAGTCTTCATAGCCCCAATTTTATATAGAATATCATAACAAGCAGCTGTTTTGAGGTGTGTCATATGGGGCCACATTCATACATGGATGCAATTCTAAGGATCTTTTGGTGATAGAACCCAGGTACTGTATAGCCCTCAGAATGCATGATCTAGATTATTATGATCAGTTGGAATTTATGAGCAGGGGATAGCAAGTAACTGATCCTGGGTACACTTTAAAAAAGAAGACTGAATCTATTTTAATTATGGGATGGAATACCACTAGAAAATCCCAGGGCTGTATACAAGGCTGAGAAATAGAAGAGATTGTGACAAACCATTTTTGTATTATTCTCAAAAGAACTATGTGAATATGTCAGAGTAGCTGCCAGCAGTCAAGCTTGATTCAATGGAATGTTTGCCATTTTGTTTATCTGAGAGAAAGGCTGCTCCAATATTTTAGTTTATTTTTGTCCGATATGAGCTCTACAGCTTCATGTTGTCAGGGGGATTACTTGCAACAGTGAAATCTAAAAATCTATCCTATTTCTAAGATGGTTAACAGTTTGTCAATCTTCACCTAGATGGCATATTAAAGACATCCAGTTACCTGACAGAAACAATCAATTGGGAGACTATGCAAGTGCTTTAGGGTAAGAGACTATCAGAATTTTTTTCTTTTTCTTTATGCAGGTGGTGTGATCAGTTACATTGGTTCAAATGGATCTTCCCCAAGTCGCACCAGTCCCATTTCTTTGTGTGGCAATGACAGTTTGAATGGCAGTTGCCAACTGTCGTCCCATCCAGCGTTTCCCAATTACTTCCCACCTTCGCCCACTGGATCTCTGGTGCAAGATTCTGGACGTCTCTACGGGGGTGGTTCGGCTGGACTTTGTGATGATGCCTCCCCATCGTCGTCTTCCTCCTCTTCCTACAGCTCTGGAGGTTCTCCAGTGGGACTCCAAGTGACCTTGGATGATGGGAGGCATGTCTCCCCTATCAAAAGCACCAGCAGCAGCATCACGAGTGAGTGATGAGCTGGAAAGCTGCGCTTTGGGGGATGGGATCTGATTGAGAATGCTGAGGTGAGCATGGATTTGGGAGTGAGTGTTGAGATGACCACATCTCACAGGGTAGTTGTGGGCTCACAGTTCCATCAACTACCGACTCTTTTGGCAGACTGGGATTCAGGTACTTCAGTTTGTCAGTGTTGCCTTTCTGACAACATTGATTCCAGCTGTGTTCCTCAAAACCAGCTATGTGCATCCAATGCTTTGAAAGCTCACCAATATTGAAGAGGCTGAAGCTGTAGCATTGTGAATCCAGTCTTCACACAAAGAATCTCATAGTCTTTGTCTCTCTCCTTCAGAACTCAATGGGATGGTCCTTCTATGTAAAGTTTGTGGTGATGTTGCTTCCGGCTTCCATTATGGCGTCCATGCCTGTGAAGGCTGCAAGGTAAAGTTTTTGATGTATATACAACAGAAACATGTTGGACTTCAAAATTCACCTGGCTTAAGATTGTGAGAAGGGGGTTACCTCAACATACTCAAGACTTTCCAATACTTTGAACAAGGAGAAAATATCTCTTTTCACATAAATGAATCTATGAGAATATCCTCTTTACAAGCCTTTGATTAGAGACTGAGACTTGCTTGTGGGCATAGTAGCACTTTTGAGCCTATTGTGCTGTAGAGATCGGGTCTATGTATTGCTCTTAGTGACATCAAACATTTATAGTGTGATTTGATTACTTATCTGCTCTTCTGATAGCTCTGTCTCTGAGTTAACTGCTTGAGACTCCCCATCCAAATGCAATGGTACTTAATAGTGCCATTCCAGCTGTATTATTTGGGGATAATGAAAATTATCAGCATTTCTAGATGGTATAGCTGCAAGAATGCCTTGGATGCTGACATGCAGCTAAGCAGGGTATAAGATTCCTCTGCAGTCAATTCTGCTTCAGCTATAAAAATATTTTAATACAAAGGCAATACAATGCACTGTTTTTAGAGATTCTTACTTGCAATTACTATGGAGAAAATATTTTTGTGTCAGACTATATGTAGGTAAATAGCAAATGTAGTTTTTTTCTCCTCTCAGATTTGCGCTATAGACTAGTGTTTCTGAACCTTAGCAACTTTAAGACTTTATTAAGCAACTTTCATTTTCAGCTTTCAATTTTCAGTTCCAATTTTCACCTTTCAATCAACATGGAGAATTTTGGGAGTTGAAATCCACCAGTCTTAAAGTTGCCATTGTTGAGATTGCTCTAGACATTTATAAGCTATTGAGGTTCCTACCCTCTTTTCCTAGGGCCAAACGTGTAACAGAATTGTTGCATGAAAAAAAAAATCCTCTTGAGAACATTTACACCAAAAGCACTTGCAGTTATATTTTGCTTCACAATCCCTGGTTAAAAATGCCTGTGTCTCACAACTGCAGGGTTTCTTTCGGCGCAGCATTCAGCAGAACATCCAATACAAAAAGTGCCTGAAAAACGAGACTTGCAGCATTGTCCGCATCAACCGGAATCGTTGCCAGCAGTGTCGCTTTAAGAAGTGTCTGAGGGTTGGCATGTCTCGTGATGGTGAGTTCCTGTGGCAGGAAATTAGAGTTCTCAGGAAGAGCAACAGTCCAGCCTTGTTTAAACCTTTTGGTGGGCTCTCTGGGTGATCTCCAAAGATACGATATTTACCTAAAGGGTAAATCATATACACTACAGTACAGAAGTTTTGGGTTGTGTTGCAACTGTAATTTTTCTGATCTACTCTTTGGGGCAGGTGTTCTTGACCCTGGAGAGCTCCTAAAAGGTCTTAATTAAAAAAAGTCTGAAGTTGGAAATGGCAAGAGATGGTGGGGAGAGAGGAGTGACAGAGTTGCTGTCTTTCTCCACTGGTGATGTACCTCCTGGAGATATTAGGATCAGGCTCTTGCATGGTGCACTTGGGCAGCATTGTTGAAGGGCTTGGGAAAGGTTATGTGGGGGTTGGGTTTTTTTTGGAGAGAACAAATATTTCAGTCTTGTGGAATTTCTTTGCTTGCTGGCATAGATTGTTCTCTAAAAGGACTAAGCACGGTTAGACCTGGTTAGTACTTGGATGGGAGGAAATCTCAGAAACGCATGTTGGAAAAATAAAATGGAAGCAATGGCAAACTACTTTGTATTGTTGCAATGATGAGAATGTATGCCACCTAACTCTAAACAATTTGATACGTGTAAAACCCCCAGATTTCCACTGATTAATTTATCCTGCTATTGTTTTATTTGTCACCAAAAGGGAAGGCATGTGTAGGCGCATAGGCTCTTTCCTGAATTCATCAATAGAAAGTCTTTGAAGATGACGTTTATCCCATTCCTGCTTCACTTCCTGGGCTTTTTGGAAGAGTTTTTGCTTCTAAGAAAAGCCATGGATTAGATTGCAGTGTTTAAATACCCACGTTGATCCTTGGATTCCACAGGAATATTTAATGTATTATCTTTTTTCTGTGTCCTGTGCAGCTGTACGATTTGGGCGCATCCCCAAGCGTGAGAAGCAAAGGATGCTGGCTGAGATGCAGAGTGCAATGAACATGGCTAATAACCAACTGAGCGCACAGTGCCTCCCTGAGAATCTGCCCACAGGACATCCACAGTCCAGTACTCTCTTGCTGGGCCATCAGCCTCAACTGGCACCTTCTTCCCCACCTTCCCGTGTAGCCTCCCCACCCCACACATTTCCTTGCTTCTCCCAGTTTTCTCAGCAGTTGACACCTCCACGATCCCCAAGCCCTGGAGATGTCATGGAGGATGTCATCGCACAAGTGGCTAAAGCCCACAAAGAGATTTTTGTTTATGCCCATGACAAACTGGCCACGGGGCCCCACCCACCCACAGGGAGTAACAGTTCTCCTAGTTGGGACAACAACTGGTTGATCAATGGCTATCACACCAGTGGGCTGCATCTTCAAAATGACAACTGGAACACTGGCTCTGCCTCTAGCCCTGCTTGTCACCAGAATATCAATGGACATAGGTTTTGTCTCTCTGGGGAAACAGACCTCTCCCTTAGGCAAGGCGAAACCAGAGTCTTGGTAAGTGTTACATTGCCATGGACCTTCTCATTTGCCTTTCAAATTCAGTTGTTGCTAAATTGTTTTTCGGCTGCTGCTGGTTGGGTTTGTGGCCGGAAAATCAAGTACTTCCCTGGGATGGGAATGAAATTCAAATCAAGAAAGTTATGTTCATCTTAGCTATTTGGTTAATTATTCACCATGTGATTGGGGTGTATTTTTATCTTCACTATTTTTATGTTCTGGATGCTTATTGTTTATTAAAATTAGGTTAGTTGTTCTGCTGGTGCCTTAAGAGAAGTTGCTGCTTATTTACCTTATTCATCTAAGGAAGAGGGTTTATTTTCGCTGTCTTTAAAGTTTGTTCTGCAGATGCAGATTTTCTTTTTATTTCATAAACTATCATGGATCCTTCAGCAAACGATAGCTGGAATATTTTTCTTAGAATAATAAATAATGCCCATCCATTTGGAGTAGTGTTCAATAACCTTTCAGAGCCTTTTGACCTCTGTCTGAGTGAAGGTCAGAGAATTTGCCCCATTAAAAACTGATTGGGGTGTGCAATCCGAGGTTGCCATTATATAAGAGGTATCTGCCCAAAATAATGGCAGGAGATGGATCATGCTGTTCAACTATATGCATGTAATGGAAGGAATGTGTGCATTGTAAATTCTCAGTATTTCACTGTGGTTGCACTGTAATCACTATGTGAAAGCTCAGTTTTCATGATTTTTTTTAAAAAAAATATGAGCAATAAGAAAATCAAAGTTTGCTAAAATTTTATTTTAAGAATGTACATCACAATTAGCAGGTAAGAAAACTTTTTTTCTTAGAGCTATGGAAAAAAATTATGCACACAGCCAGAAATGGTGCTTAGCAGTTTGTTTTTTTTTGCAGGCTTACCTATTTCCAACCACTTTAATCCATACCCTAGTTTGTCCTTACATGACTATTTCCCCTCCTAACAGGCGTGCCCAATGAATTATCATCCTCATGGTTACAGTGGCCGCACAGTTCAGGAGATTTGGGAGGATTTCTCACTGAGTTTTGTGTCAGCTGTACGAGAAGTTGTGGAATTTGCTAAACACATTCCGGGATTTCGGGAGCTGTCACAACATGACCAAGTCTCACTGCTCAAAGCTGGCACATTTGAGGTAGGAAAATTTCCACCTACAGTTTAAGATCCTCCTTAGTCACAAGCTATTGATATTCTGTGCTGGAAATACTTCTTCCCAGAAACCTACTTCGTATTTGTAAATAGTGCAGAGCAAACACAGAGCAGCAAGGTTGTTTTTAAATCCCATCACAAATTTCCATCTTTTTTTCTTTTAGTACCAAGAAAGCATTAGAAAGACATTGTGTGTTGACTTCTCTCTCAAATATAAACTAATTAGAAATAATTAAAAGATTGTTGTCAGAATGGTCTGCTTCTAGGAGACTGTAACCTAGTCACACCCAGAGCAAAATAAGTGCTTTGAAAACCAGGAAAAGAATTTGGCTGAAATTCTGACACATCGTTTTTGAGATCTTTGAAAAACAACCACCTTGTGATTTGATCCTTAGTATGTTGCAGCCTAACTTGAGGGATGATCGACATCATTTTTGCAAATTAATAGTGGAGAAAAGGATTAGGGCTAATCTTTGCCAACATGTCTGTAAGATATGGGATTATGTGTTTGGGCAATCTCAGCATCATCAAAAATTGTCCTTTTGTATCTTCATTACATTTAATGTATACTTAAAATGAGTGCCATTTGTGGCGCATCACAACCTTTGCATTTCCTATGGATACTACTGATCCTGATGTTACTATGCAGATGTTTTCCAATGTTAAGACATATTTATTGATATAAAGTCAAATTTTTATGACTTCAAAATAAAATTTAAGTCAACAGTTTGTAAAAATGTGCCAGGTATGTTTTACTGGAAATGTGGACATCTGTATACATAGTAGTGGAGAAAGCTAAAGATAAAGATAACTTCATGTTTTAGCCCATGGGATTGCCATATCTCTCAAGCTTATGCTATGATAGATAGATGAGAGTTTGCATTATATTCTTAAACTCATTGGCTTTGGAAGCATCTTGGAAGATTCTTGGCAGGAAACTCAAGTATTGTAAAATAGTGAGTTACATCCTAAAACTTGTATTCATGGAAAACTCAAGATGATTGTGAAGTAAGCTGTGTGTGTAAGCTTCATTTTTCTTCTTAAGTAGGCATATTGATGGGCTTTTTATAGCAGTGAAAGACATCAAGAGAATGTGATACAATAGATTCTTCATTTTGAGTCTGAACGTTGCCGTGGCATGAAAGGCACAAATTGCAATAATTATAATTACCCTTCCTAAATTGTAATTATAATCTCAAAATGTGGAAATGTTTCTGATGTCATTTTGGTGTTTGTTTTTTAAAAAAATTAAAAAGCACTTGACAAGTGTTTGTGGGAGCATACTTATATTCTGAAAATTCTTTATCTTTTCTCTCCAACCCCAGGTGCTAATGGTTCGGTTCGCCTCCCTTTTCAATGTCAAGGAGCAGACTATAACATTCACGAGTCACACAAAGTACAACCTTGAAGAGTTGTGGGGGATGGGCATGGATGACTTGTTAACATCCATGTTTGAGTTCAGTGAGAAGCTTAGTGCCTTGCAACTATCTGAAGAAGAACTGGGCCTCTTCACAGCAGTGGTGCTGATCTCTGCAGGCAAGTATCCCTTGATCCCAGTCCCAATATACAGACTTTCTAATTGTATCCTTTGCCCAGCGTAGCCTGTTCACATTTGTTTGCTGTCCCTGCCATACCTTGCCAGATTTCTTCACTATCCAAATGTAGCCCCCAGCTCCCTCACACAAATATTTTCTTTTAGTCCTTACCCTCCAAATACTAGAAACCTTGTAGGTGTATTCCTCTTTGATCCCATAACCTCTCCCTTCAACAGTATATTTTAGTGGTTTATGTCCTTGGGGACAAGACCTTTGTTTGTTGTGAAGTAAGATGCATGGTCATGGTTCTTTAGAAATCATAACCATGTTTCAAGGATTGTGATTTGCAGATCATCTCTGGCATGATTTTCTCTTACAATTGGGCATTCTTGTGACCTGAAGGGAGGCTAGACATTTCTGATAACTGCAGTCTGGACTCTGGTTTTATGTACTTCCTTTACAGCCTTGCTCCACAGTACTTATTGTCGATCCCTCTCTATGTAGATCGCTCAGGCATTGAGAACCCAGCATCAGTGGAGCAGCTACAGGAAACACTGATCCGGGCGCTGCGAGCCCTCATCCTCAAGAATCACCCCCAGGAAACATCCCGCTTTACTAAACTGCTCTTGAAACTGCCTGATTTACGCACCCTCAACATGCACTCTGAAAAGCTGCTCTCCTTCCGCATTGATGCTCAGTAGAAGATAGCGCAGGCAGAAATACTGCGAGTCCAGGCTCCTGACCAATTATCCTTGCTTTATTGCACTAACCAGACTATTTTGGGCCTGGATATAGCTATTTATGTGGGGGTAGCAGCTGCTCCTCCTGCCTGCTCAGAAATAAACAGCACAACCGCCTTTGTAAATACATCTGTGTATATTGGAACTGTGTGAAGAGAATATCCCTCTTCCTGGCTATGGTGCCAATTTCAGGAGAAAAATATAATGAAAGCAAACTGTCTGGATGGTTGTCTTCCTCTTTTTGTTCATTTCTTGCTCTCCTAAGTTGAAACTATGGTGGGGATTGGGATCAAGTGTGGCATGATCCTTTGGCTGCTACCAGAAGGAAAACAAGTCTTAGATATAGGCAGGTAACTGGAGCCCCATTTGTTTTTTCTAGGAAGGGTGATGTGGCATGAAGTCCTGTAAAAACCACTAGGTGAACAGGCTCACCTGCCTTATTGTTTCCTTAAAATGTTCCATCTTTTAAGTTTTCCTTTCTGGTGTAGGAGACCTATGAAACCCTTTGTGATAGATGCCACTTCCAGGCAAACTAATTTTGAAATAATACCCCGTTAGTAGGAATGCAAGAGAACTAAACCACCTTCTTTGAAATACTCCTGTCTAGCAAAAAGAAAAAGAAAAAAGGAATAAACCATCATCCATCCTCAGATTAAATTGAAATAAAATGAGGCAATGATGGCAGTTGGCCTCTTTTTCCACATCCTGAATTCTTGGTGAACTTTCTGTGTGTAGTGGAACTGAGGTTGTACTCGTTAAGGGAAGCTTGATGGGTAAAATGATAGAACAACTGTAGAACAATTTCAGCCCAACCCTGTACTCAGTTTTGGCAGTTAAAAGAAAGGATGTTATACCAGCCACCATTTACCAGAAATGAGACACCAAAAGTCAGTTGGGGCTGTGAGGTTTTTTTTGTCTTTGTTTAAGGGTAGGTTTGTTTGTTTTTTAATCATATATTTATTACATAAATATATAGTAAAATAGACCAGCAACAATTACCATAAAAATATCTTTCTTTAAATCCTGACCAAAAACACAAAAAGGGTTATTTTTTTCCCCTGCCCCAGACTTTTCAGGGTTATTTTTTTTTTTCAAAATCGCACGTCACAGACAAATTGTGATTGTCGTTATTTTTTTTACATCAGCAGCTTCCTGCTTCCCAGATGCAAAAAAGGAAAAGGAAAGGAAAGAAAAACAGAAACAGAAAAAAGAAAAGACAGTAAGGGAGAAGGGGGGAAAGCTGGTTTTTCTTTCCCTCTGAACTCTTCCCCCCAACCCCAACCTCCCCCCCTTCAGAAAACCCCATCTCCCAAATGTACATTCACTAACTCCCTGCTCACAGTTTCTTTCCCTGCTCTGGACTGCGAGGGAAAAACCACGATGCATAGTATATTGGGGTTTAAGTATAAAGTTAAGTACAAAGTTGTCTCCTTATTGGAAACTCCTTTCTATTCTCCCATAATCTTTGATGATAATCTGGATCCAAAATTAAAAAAAAACAAAACCTTTCAGAAAGAAAGACTGGCTGGGGGGGGTGTTAAGAAGATAGTGGGATATCATTTATAGGACTGCATGAGGTATGTGTTGGCAAAGAAATACTGAGAGGAGGTATGGGAATAATAATCAGTGTCTCTCTCCATGAACAAATCTATAATGTGAAAAAAAAAATCTACTTCTTACCCACAAATTTTCATAGTCATTAAGTGCCCCGCATGGATGGAGGAAGAAACTTAGGGGCATTGTGTCCTGAGAAGCAACACCTTTTACTACAGATTGCAAAGGATTTTGCTTCTCCAGGAAGGGTGGCTCCCACCCCCATAGAGGTGGCACAGCATACAAAAGAGGTGGGAGAGATACTGTGTTCCTTGCACTGAACTTTGGGCAAAATGTGAGCATGCCATGATAGGGAAGAATGACACCTGAGGTGGCAGAGTATCAAAGTATGAACTATTGTGGGAGGGATTCACACCCTGAGATCTTCGCATCACTTTAAGGATAAGTTATGACCTAGGCAGCAGCCTATGTACCCTCCTACCCCAGCTGACATAAGATGGGGGACACTGCCCTCTATAGGTAAGTGGGCACATGGGAGTAAAGTCAGAAGCCTCCTTTCTCCATTAGCAGCTTTCTTGTGTAGAGTGTCTTGCATATATAAATCTTTAGTACAAAGAGGGAAAAAGGAAATTCTACTTTTCTGCATTCAAACTCCATATGGAAAAGCTATTTCAGCTCCCCTTACAAGGTGGTGTTACGTATGTGCTGGTGATGGAGAGAAGAGTTTTAAATGAGGACTACAATCCAGGTCCTAAAAACACATTTACAGGTAGTCCTTGACTTATGATCATTTGAAGTTATGATGGTGTTGAAAAAAGTGAGTCATGACAGTCCTTGATCTTATAATCACTGCAGCATTTCTGCGTTCATGTAATCACAATTTTGGTTCTAGGCAACTAGCATGTATTTGTGATAGTTGCAGCATCCTGGGATCATGTAACCACCATGTGACCTTCCCAGCTAATTTGCGATAAGCAAAGTCAATGGGGGAAGTCAGATTTGCTTAACAGTTGAATAATTCAGGTAATGACAGCAGCAAAAAGGTCATGAAATCAAGTGTGACTCGCTTAATGACTGCATCACTTAGTGACACGCTTCAGTCCCAATTGTGGTCTTAAGTCGGGGACTACTGTGCCATTTTAGCTTAAGGGGGGTGCAAAATGCATTCATTCCACCACCAGCTGATGAAGTGGTGTTGCCCAGGCTGAAAAGGTTTACTTTGGCTATAATGTTTTAAGTAATCAAGTAATCCCTGTGAAAAAGGGGCTCTTGCCTTTTCCTTGTAAGATATAACCAAATGAAGTTGGCTGTTTTACAACATGCTATTACTTGATCATACTCCAAAGGTATGAATTGAAACTATAAAGAAACTTTGAATTAATCTAGTATTGTAAATTCTAGCTGAAGCGATAATCTGTGCTAGTTCATTCACAAACTATTGCTATCTAACCATGATATCTAACAAGCCACTATTATAGAAATGTCAACCGGATCATCATCATCCAAAGACTCATGGTCTCAAAAGATGAAAAATCATTTTCTTAATTTTAAATACCTCAGGCTGGCTTTCTATCTTAAAAAAAGAAACCAAAAGCTTAGTTTCTCAAATTATTAAAGGGAATACATAATTTAGCCAAATCACTTCAGCCTGCTAGGCAAGAACAATGAAGGGTTCATAGCTCTACACTGGGTGCTAAGCTGAAATCACAGAAATGTTTCTAATTGGACAGACCATCTCTCATACCTTTCAGAGTGTCATAGGGACAATTAAACACATCAACTAAAGTAGTATAATAATTAGCCAAGTCGAATAAACTAAAATAGCTGACATTTCTGCCTCTCCCTACACCTGCCTTCCATTTGAGACTTTGGCAGGAGGCTTTGCATGTATGTAGAGCAAACGTGTGCAAAGTGCAGATGGGGTTTAACACTTTGTATACATAGGATATCTGCACACAGTTGAAAGAACTATACTTATCAAATACATATGCTCTAGATGAAGTCAAGCAGGAAGTTCTGCACAAGCTCAGTGAAATGAATGAGTAGTCCCACTCATTTCAGGTAGTGTTTAGAAGCTGTTCCTTTTCAGTTCAACTACATGTATTATATATACACATAAATATGTTCAGGCTCCTTCATCCAAGGTCATATCATTTGTGACTATTTTCTCAGGACTATAAAGCCAATCTTACATCTTGAAGTTCAGTATGTGTGGGAAATTAATAAAGGAGAGTACCAAAATACTATTTTATAGAGGCTGCACTATTTGGTATAAGGCAATGAGGAATTATTATCCTGCCCCCTCCTTCCTGATAATCAGGGGCATCTTTACATGCTTTGTAGATTTCAAACATAAGATGTTCCAGTTACACCTTTTCAAGGCAGAACTAGTTTACAAGTTGGGTTATATATAAAATATTTACAGAATTACAAATGCTGAACAGACTGTTCACTTGATTGTTGTGTGAAAGTGTGTCCTTGCTGGCAACTTATACAGTATTATTAAGGCTTCTGGAAAGATGAGTATAGAAAACTAACATCAAGATGGGGTAGCACTGAGCCTCGAATGGTACTTCAGCTGCCCTGATGAGATGGGGGAATCTGAGACATTGGTGAAGTGAGGGCAAATTACAAACATGTTTGAGACAGAAACAAACAAGAATGAAGAAAATGGGGTAAGGTTACAGCAAGAAGGAAAATGTCTGCAAACATACAGAAACACATATATCTACATATAAGATATACCTCAACTCTGCCACAAATGCTTGGCAGAAATGTTTGAACCCAGAGAATAGGCAAGGCTCAGTACTTCTAGCTTTTAGATATATTCAGCCAGGCACAGCAAGAATTCTTAGTATGGGAGAGAACAAACCTGCCTATAAACAAGGAATACAAAACTGGCATGATAGAAGCAGAAAGACACTGTTGTGTGTATGAGATAGGGACCTTCTTTTCATAGAGAAGCAAATTTGTATTAGATATGTTTGTTACTTCTTAAGAATATTAAAATACATACAAAGTCTATTAACTCAAAACCACAAGATTGGACACCCATACATCTGAGGTAATTTACACTGCAGATTCACAAATCCCTCATTTACAGTATTACAAGTAAAACCTGCACATTTAGACACGAGCCAATGCTGATAGGGTGTTTGGGACACATCTGGGGTCACCATAAACCAGAGTGTATCTTTCTCATATATCAGGAAGATGTTTATGTAGGAACACCACCAATGATCAGAATAACAAACCCATTGAGATAACGAATATATGTGACCCTCAGCAGGGTCTCCTGGCAGCA
Organism: Protobothrops mucrosquamatus; assembly: GCF_001527695.2. Lineage (NCBI taxonomy): Eukaryota > Metazoa > Chordata > Lepidosauria > Squamata > Viperidae > Protobothrops > Protobothrops mucrosquamatus. The sequence continues at coordinate 3,670,554 of NW_015386388.1, read as the reverse complement.
CTACAGTGCCTAAACTGTTTCATGGCTTGTGCCTTTGCTCAATCTACAAAAAGTGCAGAACAACCTGCCTTTGGATGGCACTCAATTTTTCTTATGCTGCGCAAATTAAAGAAAAAAGAAAAAATCCGTTAGGGCCCTGGGCTGCCAAAGATGATGATGCACCTTAAAGTACATATAGTACAGGGGGCAAGGCAAACTCAGCTCAACCCCCTCCCCTCCCAAAAGGAGGTAGGGTATTAATTCTAAATGAAAATGGGATTTGGAATAAGGTAATGACAGGAGGATTGTTTGAGATCTGTTTTTGAGCTTCTGGGTTAAGGGGTAAATTGCAAATTAGTTACACCTATGCAAACCTTTTCAGCCTGGCAAGAAGGGTTATAAGTGGCAAGAGAGCCAAGGTTTCTGCAGCCCTTCACAGGCAGCAGAAGTACGTATATAGGTAATCCTTGTTTAGCAATTGCCTCAGTTATGACAGTGATGAAAAAATTACGCAACTAATCTTTGCATTTACGACCTTTGCAGGTCTGTAAAGCAAAGGAAACTGGCATAAGATCGTAAGCACAATCAGTTTCACTTAGTAACTACTTCATTTAACAACCAAATTGCCAAGGGTAAATGAGGATTACCTGTAGCTCATTTTTCTGTTACCAAAATAAATGGCATTAGCCTCCAGAGGTTTTTTTTTTTTAAAAAAAAAGTATATGGCAGGATTTTGGGTAAGAACATGAAAGGCTGGCTGCTGAGGGAGAGTAGTAAGTCAAGAACTAGCACTAGAGAATAATGTTTGTTTTTCAGTGTGAGACTGTCCAGCTGGAACACCTTGATCTGTGGGGAGAGAAAGGAGGGAAGGAAAAGAGAATAAAGAGGCTGACCTTAGGCAAGAACGCCAAATGCACTGGAACAGTTTTTGGCAGACAGGTTGGGGAAGAAGATCTTAAAAATCATTATTCTAGGTCAAAATCAGCTTTTCATTTTTTTATGTATTGCTTATTCTAACCGAAAATAAGAAGAAATATGAGACCCTCCAAACACTGTAAATAGTTTTGCAGAATGGTTGGCTTCAGGAGCCCTGTCTTTCTGCACCTCTGTTTTGAAGCAAACAGCCCCTCACTTGGATGCCATGTGAATTTAGACAACTGGAATACACTGGTATGAAATTAAGACTGAAGATAACTTTTTCAGTTAAAAGGTGATCTGAAAAAGGATTTACTCGGGTTCTTCTCCACAATACATTGGCTTCAACTCAATTAATGGAATTTATGGAAGCTGAACTTTAGAATTAACCCAGATGTTTGAGCCAATTAATAATTTTATTCTGATTTTTTTTTGGAGAACATTTAGCAAAGTGGCTAGGATTTGATTGCTGAAGAAAGCAACAACTTTTTTTAAAAAATCCTCAGAAAAAGACAACCATCATGTTTATTTGTGCAAGATTTCTTGGCCTAAATAAGTGGGCAGAGCACTCTGGAATACTCCAGAAATTTTCAAAATGCCATGTAAGAAGCACAATGGCCACAAATACACAGCTTCAAAAGGAAAATGCAGAAATATTTTGTATGCTGGCCATTTTGTAATAGGTGCCAGCTTGGGACAAGCATTCCATCTTAAGTGAGCAAAAAGAAGTAATCTTTTAAGAAAAGGATTTCAAATGGCTGGTTTTTTTTCAGCCTGCCCTTATGCTGGTTTTTAATTTTTTTTATCTGATCAGTCCAACTCTCTTTGATATTTACATTCATTTCTAACCTAATTGTATTGACATTGTTTCAAACTCCTTTCAGCTGAATTGACTGTGTTTAATGCATGTGTGCACATCTAAAGACCTCAAATCTCCCTCAAGCCACTCTCAATTCTTTCAGATGCTACATTCATCACTGACCCAAGGAGAGTTTCACACATTCGATGGTCCTAAGAACTACTGAATGTGTCATTTGATTCAGTAAAAACATTGTTTATGTGACCATGTTCAACTAAATTGCAGCTCATTCATATCAGAAAATCATCAGTATGGAAGGCATATGCTAATAAACATGCTTGAGGCTTAGAAATTACATACCTTGCAAAGCATCTCAATTTCTGAAATGGATACAAATGGGCTGGGAATACTAACCACTTTGTGTAGTGCAGATACATTAGTGAAAGCTGTACCTCTCCCTGAATGAAATATGAATAAGGATAGAAAATTAGTTAGTCAGTAAGCACCCTTTGATACATTTCTATAATATCTGGGATGCATTAAAATCTTTTCAGTTTGGAATGAATAAATAGATAAAAAAGAGTATAAAAAGATAAAGAATAGCTTGAGTTGAGTTCAACTCCTGATTACATGGATAATTCTGAATGTCTTTTCCCTTGTCAAAGTTTATTCAATATTTCAGTTAGAGAATACACATCTCAGAGATCTGATTTCAAGCCAAATCCCTGAAATGCATAGAAACTTAAGGAGCTTTTTTTTCCTTTCTTTACAGCAGTTGTATGCCAGCCCAATCAGGGACTATGGGTAGGTGTGGCGCTGAAATACTATTGCAATAGTAACAGATGGATTTTTAAAATACAGTTGGAAAATAGTTAAGTAGAAAAAGGCTCCTGACTGAAAACGTGGTACAGCCTATTGCTGTTTTAACAAGACTGTTTAACAAGACTACATAAAGTCAAAGGACAATGCAGGAGTTACAAGTGAGTGGGAGTCACAAACCGATACCTAATGCTCTGTTTTATTTATTCAGTGAGTTTCAGCTCACTGAAGTTTGTTGTAACTCTTTTCTGGCCAGAAAAATGATTCCTACTACTCACATCTGCAAAAATTCCTGAAGTATTTCCACTGGAAGAATCATGGAAGGAAAGGACTGAAAAAAGCTAAGGAACCTTATGGCATTTCAGGGAAGCATCTATATTTAATTCTGAATAAGAATGGGTGATGCGTAGCGGGAAAGCAGCAGATTAAGGCTGAGTTCACACATTATATGTTTTAACCATGGTTTACTGAATAAATTAACTATGTTCATAAAATATGCTAAACCATGAACTATGGTTTAAAAAGATGGCTAAGTTTCGTACTAAACTAAAATTAAGGAAAATCACATTGTATCTTAACATAATGTATGAAGCCAGCCTAAAGATAATGCAGTAGGCTAAGAGTAATGGTTGCACAAAAACAGTCTATCAAGAAAAAGGTGGGGGCTGCTTTGGATGGTTTTGCTAACACTGGGCAATATTTAAAAACTTACTAAATTGTGATGATCTCAGCACAGGAGCGAGCTCTGGGCTCCTGTAGCAAAATGAGGACAGCACAGAAGTACCTACAGATCAGAGCCAATTCCTCCTGTTTCAAATACTGTGCTTCCCTTACCAAATACTCCTTCAAGATAATTGTTTCCATGGTCTAACACAGTGTTTCTTAACCTTGACAATTTTAAGGCATGTGGACTTCAACTCCCAGAATTCCGCAGCCAGCAATGCTGGCTGTGGAATTCTGGGAGTTGAAGTCCACATGCCTTAAAATTGTCAAGGTTGAGAAACACTGGTCTAACATTACTCAATTGTACCACTAAAAATAGACATAGCAGTCGAAATCTCCAACCTGGAACTAAGCAAAGGCTGTTCTTGTGAATAAGTGCTATATAAACCTCCATAGATAAGTGCTATATAAACCTCTGTGGCAGATCACTTGCATGGCACCAGAGAGGTCCCACACTCGGTTCCTAGCATCTCCAATTACCAGAAGCTGTCTTTCAACTCTCTGAATGAGGGAACAAAAAATGAAATTTTCATGAAAAATGCAGCCCTACCTTCTGTTGAGGATTCTGAATTGCAAGAAACTCAAGCAGTCAGATCACTTCACTTCACTGCTCTCCAGCCCCTTTCTGCTCGGCTCTCAGGTCCCACCGCTAGGGGAAGACGGCCTGAAGCTTTGGGGACTGCTTCCCGCCCAAGGAGAGATTACTGAGAAGCAGAGACTAGCCTTGCTTCCATTTAAGGCAGCAACTTATGTCCATAGAATGAGTCTTTGATTCAAGAGTATATTTTCTGTCAAACATTTAAGATATAAGATCAGGGCCTAGAAAAATAATTTGAATGGCCACTTTGAAGAAAATCCAGTGATTTTGGTAGGATTTCCTTCCGGTTAGGAGTTCAGCCTAATTAATTTCTGCCTCTCACGTACACAGAAACAGACACAATACACATGTTCTTTCATACACGCAAGCACACATAACTCATTTTATTGCACAGGGAAAATTAATGTAAGAGGGGAACTATTTAACAAAGACTTGCAAGCCTGTCTCATGGGACTGATACAGATTTTAGAAGTGACGGGTATTATTAGAGAAGGGCAAAACAATAAGGGTTGCAGCAAGAAGGGCCAGTGTTAAGTGGTTTGAGTAAACTAACTATTTCATGTTTTATTTTTCGGAAAAGCTGGATTAAGTATGAAGGAACCTAAGTCTCTAACAAGCTGTGTGCACGTGCAGGTGTAGGTATACAGGAAATAGCATGTTATGACATAAATAGAATGAGAAAACACCAGTCTTTGAAATTGGCCAACTAGACTATAAAGTTTCTCATCTTTGGATGCTTTTCAAATTGTTATTGCATGGATATGAGGCTTTGGAGATAGTTTCAAGCAAGTTTCATCAGCCTCTACACTGGACAAAAAAGTTTTCTCCCTCAAAGAAATCCACAATTAGCTCATACCTTCAAGGCAAAACTTCTGCATCTGCACATTCTCCAGATGCATTATTTCAATGGACCCAGCTTTATTCCTTGGAGAAATAGCTGGTGGAATACAACTGGGCTTGTGTAACCTCTGCGCTTAAACACAAACATTTAACTCCCAAATCAAGAAAAGCTGAAGGCTGCTCTAAGAAAAATGGAATAATTAAGCAAAACTGCAAATGTGGGCTTCTTTTGCATAATATATTCTGTTTCGGCACCAGAGGTGTTATTCCACACCACTGGAAATCCCACTTAAGGTCTGTTCTAAGATTTTATTAGGCTTCATAACCTGTCTTCGCTGCCATACAAGTTAGAAACTTGCTTTAAAAAAAAAACCCACAAGACTGTTAAGATCTGTATTCAACATCACATTTGAGGACTGAGGAACAGGCATTGCCTTGAATATTATTCAATATGACTGCTGGCATTTAGGACCCGAGACTCCCTCCAATTCAACCCAGCAATTACTTCCCCATTTAACCCCATGTCATTTAAAGATGATAAAAATAAAGCAAAAATCAATCAAACAAAAAAGCATTATGTTTTTCCAACCCAAATTTTTGTTTGTGTGATTTTTCTTTTCTTTTTTGTGAACAGACCCGTACAAAGATTTTTCTTCTTAATTAAAAAAAAATTATACATATTTTTATATATATATATATTCTGTATATTAGCTTAAATTGGAGCTGAGTTCTCCATGCGCCGGCCTCTGAACCTTCAGATGGTACATCCAACATGCACCCAACCCATCATGTAACATTTCCCACGGCGTCTTGAATGAGGTAAGAGGTAAAGGGTTTTTTTCCAACGGAAACCATGTGACAAGAGAGAAAGAACAAGGGAAGGGGGGAATAAAAATATACCCCTCTCCGGAATAACATATTACAGTTGCAGAAAAAGAAAAAGGTCTGGCTATTAAGTTGACAAGAAATGGATCTAACACAGATAAAGCAATTTAGAAGAGATAGAGAAGTCTGATCTATTTAACAGTGTTAAGTGCCAAAATACTTGCATTAAGGTGATCACAGTCTGGCTTGCATTAAAGGTGAAACAGACAGGAAGAAAGCGGGAAGCTGGTGGTTGTTATCTTGTTTTTGTTTTTTCTTTAGAAATACCTCCTCCAAGGGCAAATCTTTAGAGTGGGGATTCGTAACTGGATGTTCTATGTCAAATATGGCCCTAGATACCAATTGCTCCACCTTCCCCAAGCGTCAGCCAAGAGGCAAAAATACAGGATTAAAGGCAGGGCTGGTGGCTATTGAAATGAGGCTGTTAGGCCTGGTCGACCACAATTTACTATTCCCCTTCTCCAAATGATGTTCCCACAAAGCTAACTGCTGGCCAGAACTTCAGAGGTTCTATTTTCCAACAACCAGTTACAACCACATAAGTACAACACTAAATAATGAGGGGAAAAAAGCTGAAATCAAATGGAAACAATATCTAATTTGAAAACTTGAGGTGTTTTTCTCTTGCCAGCTTGGCCAATTCAGTTTTACAAATGTGAGTAGCCTGCCTCCAAGTTCCCAACTGGATCAGTTCTGATACAGATCATGCAGCTTGAGACTTGGGGCATTGCTCTGCCCATGACAGTTCAAGTTAGGCAGAATGACCCTCCTTCTGTGCGAGGAAGTGCATTTGAGTATTATTTCATTCATCTAGTGCCCCTCTGAAAGGGAAAATTAGACTTAATCAGGCCAGGATAAAACCTTTCTAACAGGCTTCTGCCTTATTAACAGAAATCTCTGCCTTTTCTTCCCATGTGCACAGACACAACTGGGATTACAAAAGGGCCAGTAACGTACAAGTGCAGGGGACATGGAATGCTGTAGGAGAAAGAGAAGTTATTATGCAGAGCCCACAACCTCTTAATACAGAAAGGCCGTACAATCCTGGGTTGGAAAGGGTGTGCCATGTCCCCTTGAATTTCACTGTCTTTGTGTTTTCTGTATTGCTAAGTGCCGTTCCCCCCACCCACCCCGCCAAAATAAGAAAGAATTGAAACCTAACTTTGATTCTCTTGGAGCACTGAAGAGTTAGGATCTCTCCTCGTTTCTTCCCCAGAGAGAAGGGCATTGAAGGGAGGGTGCAGCAGGGCAGCAAGAATACTAGTGCAGAAAGAAGTGTACCGCCACGAGGCGTGGGAAAGCGTGTGCAAAGAATTAGCAAAGGCCGTTTCAAAGCCCAGTGGGAACATTGCATGCAGCCTTTCAGCTGGGAGGGGGCAGCAGGTGTGGGTGGGAATCTGTCAAATCCACTCACCTTGCTGAATATGGAGGTAGATTGGCTGAAGCTTTGGGGAGGGAAGAGGGCACAACGGCAAGGAGGAAGGCTGACGAATATACCTCTCAACACTGGAACGCAAAGCGGGCACCTCTTAAGAGGCAAGCCCCGCAGTGCCATTCGAAGCAATATAAAATAGATCTTTCTTTTCTTTTCTTTTATTCACTCACCTGTTTCCCCCATTAAGGGAGGAGCTGAGGGGAAGGGTTTTCATCTCACTCAAAGTGCATTTGTCCTTCACACGTGGACCTTCAGCCTCAATTTTAGGTTTATTATTTTTTTGCCAAAACATCTGTGACCTTCCTCCTCCCACCTGCCCCTAATAATTTAATAGGATTTCTCTTTTCCTCTCTCTCGGTTCCATTTCTTTCTTTCTTTTACAAAAAAAAGTGCATTTTTGATTTTAGCCTCCCAGGGAGGATAACTAAATGCTAAGGTTCTTAAAGAAAAAAACAATCAAACACACTCTGACGTTTCCTGGGACCGTTATGTGCAAAAGAATATATATATATATTTATATGTATATATATTTATATATATTGGTAATCAAGTCCGTTTAAACGAGAGAGGTTTGATCAGGGCTCAAGAGGTGCCAATTGCTTCCAGTGTTGGGGGGGGAGGGCAGAAAACTTTTATTTAAAGAAGGAGAGAAAGGCAAAGCATTTTGGAGTGGGGGGGGGAGAGAATAATATATGGATTGTTTTTCTCTTTTTTATGTTAAAGTTTAAGACAGACATTTCACCCTGGAAAGATGACTTTGGACAACAGGGGACATAACAAGGGGGTAGGTGGGAATTGTATTGTCCACTTATTATTATTTTTTAAAGAAACAAAAAATCTGCCTAGACAAAGAATGTGTTGGCTACTGCACATTTCTACCTCATAACCCAGATTTTGTATAGCTTCGACTTTTTTCATGGCCCACCCCCTACCAAGGATGCCCTTGCTTCCCCTAACCAGGGGATTCATTGATGCTGACGTGCAATATTTAGAAAACCAAAACAAAAAAAAATGAAAAGAAAAAAATGAAAACAACAAAACAGAACAAAACAATGAAAATCTGTTGTGTCCGAGGTGATGAGGTGAGGGTCTTGTGACCCAAGTCCAGACATCGCCCCAGCCCCAAATTGCCCCATGTCCCCAATTCGCCCACGCCACCCTGTTTGCCCCCCTCCATCCCTCCTCACGCCCTAAACTTCCTGATCCTCAAAGACCTCGAGGAAGAGTGGGGGGAAGAGCTCTGTGGGGCATTCCACCTTCATGTGCAGGAAGCGGCTGGCGTGGCAAGCCCCAATCATGCGCAGGTCGGTCACCTTCATGAGGAGCTTGGGCCAGAAGTGGGGAATGTTGTGTTTGCGATAATTGATGTAGTGTTCAAATGCCAGCAGATAGGTCTCTTGGCATTTTTCAATCTTATCAACGCAAATTAGCCCACTGCGGTCTGCAAAATAAATGGAAAAGAGGATACATGTCAGGCAGACTAAAGCTGCATGTGTAAATTTGTCTCTCTGCAAACAACCAAGTTGCCCCAATCCCAAGTTACCTTTCTGACTCACTAAATCTACTGAACTCTCATTGCTCAGATTAGAATTAATTCTGCGTCCTCCATATGGGCAAAACACAGAACCTGAAGTTCAGCTCCTTAGTTTTTCTGCTCCCCGCCCCCAAGAAGGACTCCATTGAGAGCATCCACAAATATGCTTGCAGGAAGAGACAAAGACTTTATGAGAGAGGATAAGAACTTTGTCAAGGTCTGTAGGAACTGGCCTGACTGGTTACCTTGGACCCAAAGGATGAAAGTTCTCTATTCCTATTCTAGCGTTTTAGACATACAGAACCTCTATGTGTATGAAGAGGCTCTAGAGATTAAAAGTGGCCCTTGCCCACTGCTTACAGCTATCTTATGATGATCTTCAGAAAAAGAATACAGATGTCCTCACTTAATGACCATTATTGGGACTGCACCTCTGTCACTAAGCAACACTTGATAGAATTGCTTTTTGACAGTCATAATATAACTGAGAATGAATATACTTCACTTAGGCATTTTGACAAATCTGAAGTTGCACATTGCCCATCCTTGATCTCAGGGAAAGGCTGTAGCTAAGATGCTAGCCCACAAGCAGTCAAAAGTTCAGGTTCTTCTTTCTCACAAAGTACAATTTTAATCTGAAGTCTTGCAAAGCTATTGATAATTGACAGGGATAATACTGAGCTACATGCAGCCTTGGTCTGACTCACTTATGTTTGAATAATGCCAATCACATAAGGTGCACACTGAGAGCATAGTCCACCCTCCACACATACCTGAGGACATGAGCAGCACAGCCTGGAGTAGTGCCACTTCAGTGTCATCCAGGCTGAAGGCAGAGAGGGATTTTCCCAGATCAAAGATGGCATCTGATACTACGCCCAAGCCACCGTTCTTCAGCTGCTCCCGCTTGACGGCCATTTCACCACTGAGTGTCAGGGTTTCGCTTTCAGGGTCATAACGCACAGCTGCCCGCAGTGACATAATCTCCATGCAACAGCCCTTCAAAAGGATGATCTGGTCCTCACAAGGCAGCTAAAGACAGAGAGAAGCATGATTATCTTGGCCCCAGGAGTGCTTGGCTTTCTAAGATAGTCTCACTGGAGCAAAAGAAGACCTTACTCTACCTCCCAGAGAAAAAAGGTATTTTTGCTTTCCAGGGCAGAAAATTGGTGCAATAAACAGAGACAAGGAGTGATTATGCTGTCAATAGTGGGGCCCAGAAGTAGCAAGAACATACATTCTCTGGGTCAAATTAGCAGGAAATCAAGAGCCAGAAGTTAGTAGTGGTAGGAAATGTGATGCTTCTTTTGAAAGTCACTTATTTGCAGGAAATGCTCTTCTTTTAGCAGCTGGCTCTGTTCACCAGGAAGCCCACTGAAATTTGCTGCCCTCAGCTAGTTAGAAATGCTCTGATCATCTACAAATAACAAGTTACTGCATGATAATTCTCCTACAATTTTCGGCCTGAGACAATGTTCCTTCCCTCCTGCATTTATGACCAAGTCCTTGCTTTCCAATTTTGGCTTATTTATCCACCCTGAACGTTTTGCAGACCTAACAAAATAATTTGTGATAATTAATTCATCAATCTAAAGCCGTCATGTACGAAATATCAAAGAGGATACTTTACACTGTTAACATTAATGCTGTATAATATAATGTGCTGAGTTTTCACAGCACATTAAAATAGAGTAAAATGATGTTGGTAGTTCAGGATGTTCTGGATTCCTGCCTTTCTTTCAGCATGCTGTATAAACCCATCCACTCAATTTCCCTAAATTAAATAGAATTAGAAGAAGAAAACAGAAAATTATTTTCTGAAAGTAAAATAAATGAGGCCCAACTACTTTCATTACTTAAGGGAAGGATTTGGTATAGATTTACCTGATGTTCTCCGCTTGTACAACCCACAGCCTTACCGTCTCCAGGCTAAACTACTGCAATGCAGTAGTCCTCATTAATCATCCATTTGCTCAGTAGCTGTTCAGATTTATGATGATGTTGAATGAAGGGACTTTCAACTGGTCCTTGAAATTCTGATTAATTCAGACCTCCCACATCATGTGAACAAAATTTGGGCCAACTCAGTCTTACCTGCATTTAGTCTTTGGCAACCTGCATTACCCGCCAGGTAACGCTAGCGGTTCCCTGCTCCCATGCCTGCCATACTATATGCCTCTACCATAGCGGCTGCAGTGTTCTTTTTTTTTGCACTCTCCATTTGTGTGTCAATCAAGGCCTCCATTTCATGCTTTGTTCAGGGCCTTTTTTTTTTTTAAACAAAAGACGCCTGTTACATTAAAGAAAACCTCAGTTGCACCAGTGAGAAAGAATAACTTTTCTAGGTGGAGCTTTCTCTCATACCCTGGGATTCTTCTGCAAAACCACGCCCTGGGGAAGGCACAGTGGAGGCTCTGGACGGGGTGAAGAGAAGTTTCGGCTACACTAAGATGAAAAAAGGCAGTGTGAAAGGGGTTCCGTCTGGTAAATAGTGTGCACAGTGTAGTTGGTGGGGTGGTGGTGGGCAGGGCTGAACAACAGCAGTAGCTGTCAGCAGTGGGTAGATAGGTGGCAAAAAGGGCAGAGATGGAGGGGAGATAGGTAAAAGGGAGGAGTTAAAGAGGAGGCAGGCTCTTACTTAACCATGGCATTGGCCTGGGTCCTCAACTAACAACTGGCAGAATTTAGTTAACAGCAATCAGGATGCTGAGATTGCTGTCACTAAGGAATGCATTCATGAGATGTCATGCTTTAGAACTGCATTGCCTAGTGATGGAAATTCTGGTCCCAATTACTGTAGTTAATGAAGAACTATCTTTAGGCTTTAGCTGAGGATGCCTTTGAAAGCTACTCAGGAACTGCCATAGGTGTAAAATACTATGAACACTTGGTTTGTGGTAGGCAAGCATAGGCTATAGCAGTGATTTTGTGGCACGGCCTTGGCTGCCAGTGAGTTTCCAGGTATTATTCGAAGTGCTGATTTTAAGTTGTAAAGCCATTTATTATGCTTTGGCTTCCCGATGCTTTCAGGAAACTCTGAAATGTCGTTAAGCGGCCAGTCATAAATTGAGGACCACATATTTATATGTCTTCCTAACAATCAGCCAAAATGGTTCTAATTTTGATAAAAGAAGAATGTAAGGAGAAATTCTATGGAAGTTCAAAACTTCACAACCAGATAATCAAATTCCTCCACTCTCTCTTTGCTCATCATCCTTTGCTTACCTCTGAAAACATGGGCAGTTTTTTGGCAAAATCCACCACACGGGTGATGGCAGGGGTGATGATCTTCGTAAACTCACTGAATGCCTCCAAGTCTACTTTGTCCCCATCAGGCATGGAAGCCATTGGTGACTGACCAATATCTTCAGGCTACGAGTGGGAAAAATAAGTAGAAAACTAACTCAGGAGACCCCATACAACTAGAAATTTATCACCTAACACTGGAAATATAACTGTTATCTGTCAATATCTTTTCCTTGTCTCAACTTTCTTATAAGATGATCTCTTTTATGTTACAATATCCTTTCTACAATTAGCATCAAAATATTATCCTATTAAATACTTTAATAAACATTTTAATTATTATTTGAACATATTTTATTTAAAAATCTTTAAAACCATTAGAAGCAATTTAAATGTTTTAGTTTTAAATTGTTTTAAATTTATCCTATTTTTATTTAGTTTTAAGTTAAAGTTTTAGCAAATATTACTCTGCTAACACACTGTGCAAATGTAAGAGTTACATTGCTAAAAATAAAAGTATCAGTCCCTCAAGGCTGGGAAGATCAGAATCCATGGTTCTACTCCAATGCACTAGTTTGAGAATGACACCAGTCTGCCTTTGGCTGTTCTGGATCTGAGTGCTTTTGAAAAAGGGATACAGCCTTGGAGAACCTTCAACTGCTTTCCAATGAAAATGTGAGAAGTTCTCCACACTCCATTTCCCAGTCATTTAGTGTACTTGGGAAGACTGTGCTCAAACCATGTGCTGATCAGGTTCAGAAGTCCCCACCTCTTGGTTTTGAATTTATTTCTTATATGCAAGCAGTTCAAGAATAGGGCCCTGTTTAGTTTCATCACGTGAACTAAACAGTAATGCTTCTTAATCCATTTTTAGACTGAATTTCAGGGCCACTTCCTATGTTCAGTAAGGATTTGTTGCATACTATAAAGGCTGAGGGAACAGACAGAACAATCTTAACCCCTCAGTCAGATAGCCTATTTCCTCTCCCCACCCCCAAGCCTCACTTTCTTTGACCTCCATGTCCTGACCTGCCCTGACATTAATTGGTTATGGCCAGCAGAGGGCACCCCAAGCCAGCAATTCCTCTCTGCTTAGAAATAGGGGAGGAGAGAGGGGTGGCATAGAGGGGTTTCCATTCCATCTGTCCTTGATCAAAGCTGAGAGGTCACAGCTGTGTCCATTTGCTCAAGCAAATTAACCCTTCAAAGGTACCTCTGCACTACTAAATCTGCTAAATCAGTATTTTCTAAAATCAGCAACTTTAAGATGTGTAGATTTCAGCTTTCAGAATTCCCCAGCCAATCCAAGACTTGGGAATTCTGGGAGTGAAGATCATACACTTAAAGTTTGCCAAGGCTGAGAAACACTATGCTAAATTATGGCAGTGTAACTAATCTTAATAAAAATGGTTGAATTCTTGGCATTATCATCAAGTTTATTCTGACTGAGCTTAGTATAATTTTTAACATTAGTTGGAGAGGCAAGAGATCTGTACATTTTCAAAAGTAAAACTGCAAATAATTTTAAATGCATATTGTTGTTTTTTCAAGGGCTGGGCATATGTTTTTATCAACTGTACTGAAATAAAATAATATATTAGCTAGACAATTATATATTAGCTAGACAATTTATGTATGAGCATGAATGAAAAAGAGATTTTAAAAATTACACTCTGTATTTCCAGTCTGAAATTCATTCAAATTCAAATGATTAATAAATGGAATGGCAAATTAAATCATTGGATGAGTTAAGACAGGATAATGTACTCCAGTCCTGGTTCTTATATTGTCAGTTGGTTGAGAGATGGCATATAGACCAAAAATTGGGTTTAACTTTAGAAGATGTGAACTTGATAAAACAGATTAAAGATCAAAGTAGAGCCCATATTAGGAGAATATATAGTGTTTTGATAGAATTTGATT
>NW_015386388.1:3624084-3656639 GCF_001527695.2 Protobothrops mucrosquamatus | reverse complement strand
ATTTATAAAATTTGTATGTATTTTAATGTTATTTTAGAGTCACAGTAAGTTTATACTAGTGTGTAGTAATAATGAGTAGCCTTGGATAGAATTGGATTATTGTGTGTTTATTTCCTGGATCAGCTCTGGGAAGTCCTGGGGGGGGGAGGGGGGAAAGGGAATAGATAGGTATATAAATTGATGTATTGTAGATTTATATGTGACTTTTTAAGGAGGTGTTCGGTGGGTACCCCAACTGCACCAGACGGGATGGTTGAGAGAGGAAGGGAGGTAGGAGAGAGGGAGGAAGGAGGAGAGGTTGTAGGTCTGGGGGGAGGAAGGTGTGGTAAGTGAAAGAGGGGGGTGCAGGGGGGGGGACACCAGACACTTCCGTGAATGTATTGAGTAGTGTTATTTTCTTGGTTGATACTGTGATTAAAGGCATCATATTTATGTTATTGTTTTCAATTGAAAAATCAATAAAATTTTTATAAAAAATAAATAAATAAAATAAATGGAATGAGAAATAGTTTAAGGGTGATACCATGCCAAATGTCTCAGTTTTTAAAACACTTTCACAATTTGGAATATATTTACATCATTTTATTAAAGGGTACGTGCGTATTCTAATTAATGTGATTTTAGCACAGAACTTAAGATTTTTTTTGGGGTGCAAAATGGTAATTTTTACTGGTACAAAGCTCCACTTTGTAACTTTTATTCATAAATGGGAGAGCTGCAAAGTAGCTACCATATAGCTGAAATGTGTACTTACCAAGTATCTTAATTAGTTACGAGGAATGTGAGTATACTTTGTCCAGATGCATAATTCTAATTACACAAACTCTAACTATGTATTTGCTTCTTTATCCAATGGTTCAGGAAGAAAATACAAATACACTTCCAATGCTTGGTTCTCAGCAATGCTTAGTACAGTGTTTCTCAATTTTGGCAACTTGGAAGATGTATAGACTTCAGCTCCCAGACTTACCCAACCAGCATTCTGTGAATTGAAATCCACACATCTTCAAGTAGTCAAGAATGAGAAACACACTAGGCCCAACAGCAGCACTTGATGCCCAGTAAATTATGCATATATTCACTTATTCTGCTGGAGTTATTTTTAATCTATGAAATTCTGGGGAAAGCCTGGGGTAAAGGGACTACAGAAATATATGGACTTTCAAAACAAAAATAGGGGCAGAAAATATTATACGCAATCCTTGCTTAATGACTTTAATTGGGACTGAAAACTGTGGCTAAGTAAAGTGGTCGTTAAGTGAAACATCATGTGACTGCACTGCTTAGTACTGGTTGTTCTAGCAGTCCCAGTTGTGGTTGTTAAGTGAATCACCTGTGATTGTTCAATGAGACATCACGCAATTGCCACTTGCAACCGCTTGCTGGTTTCCCCATTTGCCTGTCAAAAGCTGGCTGGAAAAGTCACAAATGGCAATTGTGACTTGCAGGATGCTGCAACTGTTATAAATGCACAAATTGTATTTATGTGACCGCAGGGATCATGAGACAGTCATAAGTCACTTTTCCAGTGTGGCTGTAATTTCAAACAGTCGCTAAATGGATTATTGTTAAGGAAGAACTACATGTAATCCAAAATAAAGAACAAAAATACATAAAATTAAGCATTGTGTACATCAATTCTGATAAACAGAATTGTGTACCCTATTTGCCAATACAATTTACCAGGAATTTCCGCTTCTGTTTCCAATGGCTGCCTTGGGCATTGGTGCTGCAGTGTGCATCCGTAGCAATTCGTATCAGCTCCCATTCTTCTGGGGTTGGCTCCGGCCGGTGCTGAAGGGATTTCAACATTTCCTCTTTGCGCCGTCTCTCCCGGTTCTCTTCAATCAGCTTCCGTTTGGCTACTCTCTTGGAGTCATCCAGCACCACTAGGAGGGTGGTGAAGAACGAAGAGGTATGAGAGGAGGGGGGACTTCACATAGAGCCAATCAGAATTCTGCAACCAATTTGGCCAATTCCAAGGTGCCAAAGGGAATTAAGAATGATAGGATGGCTTAATTAAAACCTTAGGGAATACTAGGACAGCTCTCACACTATTCCAAGGACTCAAAATGTAGGGATTCAAAGATGGTCCCTATGCAATTTTACACACCAAATTATTTCCCTCTTTTGATCCTTCAACATGCGTCCATTTTGGGGGCACATTTCTTCTCCTCTGCTCCCTGTAACCACTCCCATCCCCATCTCCCCAATTCCCCCCCCTCCCCAGTTCTCCACAGTGGGCGCAATGCCCTTACAGTCCATGGCCATGCCAACAGCAATGCACTTCTTGAATCGACAAAGTTGACACTGGTTGCGGGTGATCTTATCGATGACACAGGAACCATCATATTTGCAGGAGTATGTTGGATGCAGGTTTTTCTGAATGGTCCGTCGAAAAAAGCCCTGTAGAACAGAGAACACAGTGAGACCCAGGTAGTCCTTAGAAAGCAGAGCATGTATTCTTTGATTCTCTAACCCTATTCCACTCTCCCTAACCCTTGAACTTCTATACTCCATCAAAGAGGATACAGTCCTGTTGTCCATAGTGCTACTGACCTTCCTAACTAAACAGACCTTTACTGATATACTGACAGACATGTAATCATAGAGATGACTGAGGTAAAAAGATATCATTTTAGTATTTGGAACAGTAGGTTGCTATCAGTGTGAATTTGTGGGTTTCAAATTGTAAGTATTTCTATGGTTCTAACCCAAGATATAGTCACCTTGAGATATTCTGGTACCGTGGTTTCTTAGGAATGAATACAGGACAGTTTACCAGGAAACTATAGTCTTTCTACTGAATCCTCTAGAGTTTTCATTTATTTCATTGAGCCTTCTGAGATAAACTTTCCAAAGGATCACATCTGGGAACTGGTTCTTCTTCTCCCCCTTAAATTTTTCTTAAGCCTACTATTAGCTTTTAAACTTTTTCAGCCCAGGACTAATTTCATAGTTCAATCCAGAGCTGGCTGGCATTTTGCCACAATTGAGTGATTTATGATGCCACTTGAATTTTCTGCCCAAAGCGCTGTGTCTGCTTATAGTTTGTTTGTTTTCTATTTAAGTCTGTGTTTCTTTTACCTTTTAGTTGTTGTTTTTTAAAGTAAATAAAAAGAAAGCAAAGGTAATGCTTTTTAGCCATATGTCAGGTACAACCTATTTGTGAAACAGCATTATACAGCTGGGTATAAGGGCACTACCTTTTTTGCCTTTCTGTGCAAGCAATTTTAATTGTTTACTTATGAGCTGGTCAGAGTCATGTATATAAGAAGGGCAGGCTATAAATTTACTAACTTAACTCATTCCTCAAAGAGGTTGCTGCAAAATGGTAAGATCAGTCCTATCTAGAGGGTTCTAACTACCAAGAGTAACATCTTGTCAAACCACGCGAAACAGCTCTCATACGATTTTCATAATGTATAAACAAAGAGAGAAAAGAAAAAGGGTAGCTTGCATCAACTGTTAGGATGGCTCTTGAAACAAATAAAAGGGGGGGGGCAGGAGGAAGAATGGACTAATAACAAAGAGGGAAATATACTCTGGGTGTATTCCAAGATATATTTATGTTTGTTACAAACTTTACATTTCCATATTAAACTTGGGACTGAAACCAGCTTTTATGGTAGCACTTTACTCAATCTCCATCCAGAGGCTTTTAATGGCCACTCATCTTTTCCCCATTCCCATTCAAGGAAAAGTAAACACAACTTTGCACCAATCTGAAGTACTACAAGAAATTGTAAAAAATTCTTAAAGTCCACACTAGAAAATGTCTGCGTTTCAGGCATGCAACCAAATTCTTGTATGTGTGCTTAATATTATCTTGCCTCTCTGTATACAAAGTAATTATTTATCAAATTGAAAACCTCTTTTTTCTGCCACTGTGTTCTGAACTGTGTTTGAACTGAACACCCGTAATCCAGATCCAATAGTGAGTTGACTTGGGGGAAAATAATTGAATGAGGCCAAGAATGAAGATTTAATTCCTCTTATTATAATATCCGCTGCACTTTACATTAAAAGAAATACCTCTGTGGAATTTAAAGACATGCAAACAAGCACACGTTTCATATACCTTAACTGTACAATGTCAAAGTAATAACATTAATAAAAACAAGTCAATAAAAAACGCCTAGAAAATCCACATGTGCCCAAGAATCTAAAGAGCTGAATTCCAAGTCATATTGTTACTAAGTTCACCACAGATGACACATTGCAGCCCCCAAATGAAAGGCACAAACCCCCCAATAGCCTCCTGGACAAAGAATAGTCTCCTGTTCAGGCATGACTCCCTATTACCACAAACTAGTTGTTGAGCCCCGTGGGCCCGACATTCATGGGCAGGCAGGGACCCACCTGCCGAACCGCCACCTCCCCGTCACCCTCACCAGCCGGAACCACTGCCAGACCTCCCAGCTGACGGGCACAAGTCCGGGGGGTCGCCAGCTGACGGGCGCAGGAGTTTGGCGCCGCAGCAGCCTCCGGGCTGCTTACTTCCTGGGCTGGAGCCGTTGCCGAGGCTTGCAGGCAGCAGGCAGCGCGTCCGTGGACGTTGAGGCCGGTGCCTGCAGTCCGGTGCCTCGGCAAGGAGAGGCCCCATGGTGGGAGCACGTCCGCGGACATTGGGGAGACCGAACTGGCAAGGGCCATCTGGGAGAAGGAGGCATTTGCGGTGCGGTGGGCACTTTCAACGTGGCGGCACCTCCTGGAGGAGGCGAAGGAACCGTTTGAGGTCTGGACCGATCATAAGAACCTGGAAGTACTGCAGACACTGAGACGTCTGTCCCCTAAACACGTCCGATGGGCACAGTATTTCCGGCGGTTCCAGTTCCAGCTCAAGTACATACTGGGGGGGGGAGAATTTCCTGGTGGCAGGCAGCACATCCGTGGATGTTGGGGCCGGTGCCTGCAGTCCAGCACCTGGGCGACTCATCGAGGAGAGACCCTGCGGCAGGAGCATGTCCGCGGACCTTGGGGATAACACCCGTGGTCCAGCACCTCACTGGCTCGACAAGAGGACTCCCCGCGATGGCTTGAGGGGCCTCCCCTGCTGACCATGACGGAGCTGCGCGATGCTGTGGGAGGCGGCAGAACAGGGGGAGGGGTTACTTGCTTCCTGGAAAGCCGGACTCTGAAGGCCTGTCTGTGCACCAGCCGGAACATGAAAAGGAGGCAACGTCCCGGTTGGCTGCTTTTGAACTCTGCAGGCCAGATGGTGGCTTGTGGGGTGGGGGTGGGGATTGTGCGTGAAGAGGCTATGTAAAGCGCTGGGAGCAGTTCATTCCCAGCGCTAACTTTTTCCTGCACGGATTAAACAACCGTTTGTCAACCGTACCTGCCTGCTGGCTCTTTCCTGGGCACTGAGGACGTCTTCGCACACAAGCCCCACCCCCCATCCCACAAGCCACCATCCAGCCTGCAGAGTTCAAAAGCAGCCAACCGGGACATTGCCTCATTTCCATGTTCCAGCTGGCGCACAGGCAGGCCTCCAGAATCCAGCTTTCCAGGAAGCAGGTAACCCCTCCCCCTGTTCTGCCGCCTCCTGCAGCACCACGCCGCTCCGTGTCCCACGCCAAGCCTCGGCAACGGCTCCAGCTGAGGAAGTGGGCGGCCAGGAGGCCGCCGCGGTGCCGAACTCCTGCGCCCATCAGCTGGCGCTGCTGCCGGCAAGCCCGCAATCCTTGGCAACGGCTCCAGTTGAGGAAGCAGGCGGCTGGGAGGCTGCCACGGCACCAAACTCCTGCACCTGTCAGCTGGTGACTTCCCGGACCTGCGCACGTCAGCTGGGAGGTCTGGCGATGGTTCCGGTTGGTGAGGAGGGCGACGGGGAGGCGGTGGTTTGGCAGGTGGGTCCCTACCTGCCCATGAATGTCAGGCCCACAGGGTTCGACATTAGTTAATTATAGGAAAAATTCTGTGGATTTGATTCCTCTACAACAGGGGTGTCAAACTGCCAGCCCGCTGGCTGGCCGTGTCACGAGAAAACTGCACCCACCCCATTGCTGGCAATGGGGAAAAAGCTCCGATACGTCTGCGACGTCACGTGACGTTGCGAGTTTGACATGTCTGCTCCACAACATGCATGGCTGTAGAATGCCCCTTGTATTTTCTGCTGCAGGGTCTAATGTTGACCCTAATGCAGCCTATAGCAAAGACATTCCCTTTCTTTGAAAAAAACAACAACAACGTTATTTTGTCTGCAGAAACCCCCTTATCCATCTAACAGTCTTGTACAATCTTTCATCAGCCACATCTTTCCAATTTCTTTACTGTTTCCTATTATCATTGATTAGTCAAACACATAATTTCTTCTTCCTTTCATTTTGGGCATTAAATATTGATTGTAAAATTCTCCCAGACATAATATTTTAATTTTTTGGTGCCCTGCATAACTCAAATAATGCTAATCATACATACGTATCATACATATGTATCATACATATGTATCATACATATGTAATCATACATACGTATCATACATATGTAATCATACATTACGTACATACGTACGTAATCATACATACGTAGCCAGAGTAGTGAATTTAGACTGGGAAGAAACAGATTCAAAAACAAACCCTTCTTAGTTGCAAAACTCTTTAGGGAACTTTCAGCAAATCAGCATCTCTGTGCCTTAATACAGATAGCCCTGCATATATCCTACAAATATGATAAATAACTAATCATATTTGCAGATTTGGGGTACAGATAATGGTATTGAGAAAGACTGGCAGATAGGGCAAAGATCAGGTATCATGGATACTAATTAGTACTCTGTAATTGGAGGTCATGAAAATACAATGGAATTAACTTTTTTTTCCCAGGCTTCACCCATTCCAGATGTTTTTGTAGCTTTTAAAGACCCAATCTCCTTCTCCTTTTCCATTTTTCTAGTCTAATCTTTTCCCCCCCCCCTGAATGCTAGCTCAAAAAGTTTTTATGAATTCTCTTCAATTGCTCCATATATGTTATGCCTGCTTGCCATCTCTAGTTCCTATCACCAAGTGACCAAATAATTCACATTACTTTCTGCAGAAGAAACAGTGTGATGCCATATAAAATGTTTGGGATGATTTACCATTATGCAGCAGAACCATGCACATAATTAATTTTTCTGGAATGAGTTAATTCAAACTGCAAAGAGATCTTCACCTATGAACCAAAATTGGGACCAAAATTTCCATTGCTAAACAAGGCAATTGTTGGGTTACATCTGATGTTATGACATATTTTCACCAATGCTAAGTGAATCACTTCAGATGTTAAATGAATCATTCAGTTGTTAAGCAAAATCCAACTTTCCCCATTAACTGCTTGTTGAAAGCTTCCTGGAAGGTCACAAAGGATCACATGACCCAGGGAAGTTGCAACCATCATAAATACATGGCAGTTGCTAAGTGCCCAAATTTTGATCATGTGACCATGAGGATGTTGCAACAGTCATAAGTGTGAGGACCAGTCATAAGTCACTTTTTTCAGTGCTATTGTAACTTCTAATGGTCATTCAATGTTTGTATGTTGAGGACTACCAGTACTGAGGGTATAGGAATTTTTCACAGCCACGTTGAAGTGTCATATACCATTTCTTGAGCTAGCAGAAATTATATTGGCATAAAATTTACTATTGGCAACCTATCCTGCCACAGACATGCTATTAGCAAATGGCACTGATCTTATTTACAGTCTGCAGACATATTCAGAACAAGGATGAATTGATATCCCAGGCTTTGTTTCCCTCCTCTCCTACCTAATGTCACCAGCTAGTAGGAAAACATCTATTAATCACTCTCAATATAGATAAAGTTGGTCAGGTAAGAAATAAGTTTTGATAAAAGAGTGAACTGCTTGAGTTTTGTGGAAGTGAATTCTAAGTCAGCATGATTATCAACTAAGAATTTAGCTCCATTTGAACACAAGTCTAGCAATATTTTAGAAGAATGCTAAACCTGTATGCAACCCTGTAAAACTTGTATGCAAAAGGACGAGGGGTGACATGATAGCATTGTTCCAATATCTCAAGGGCCGCCACAAAGAAGAAGGGGTCAACCTATTTTCCAAAGCACCAGAAGGCAAGACAAGAAGCAATGGATGGAAACTAATCAAGGAGAGAAGCAACCTAGAACTGAGGAGAAATTTCCTTATAGTTAGAACAATAAACGAGTGGAATGGCTTGCCTTCAGAAGTTGTGGGTGCTCCATCACTGGAGGCTTTTAAGAAGAGACTGGACAACTATTTGTCTGAAATGTTATAGGGTCTCCTGTTGAGCAGGGGGTTATACTAGAAGACTTCCAATGTTCCTTCCAATTCTGTTATTGTGCTAACCCAAACAACTGACAGACATGGATGAATTGCATCATGAAACAGCAAAGAGAAACCTGTTCTGCTTCACCATATAGTTCCCCTCAGGCTGATCCAAGACTCTGAGCCTGAAATTGGGAACAATCTGGTTTGAAAGAACAAGGACACTCATGCTGCCTGGAGCAGACTGACCTTGGATGACTGCACCAAAGGGCTGGAGAGTAAGAGGCATGCCTATAACAGCCCAAGTGGCCAAAAGTTCCTAACCCTAGAAGGTCACTTGACTGTCGCACCAATTGAATGGTCACTTTCAGATTGGTAAAACTATCACAACCTATTGACTGCTTAAAGAGCAAAGTATTACTGTATACTGAGGATGACTTTAAACTGCCTTGGGAATGACTTGAGATTCAGGTGAAAGCAATGTCAGAAGGATATGGGGGAAAAGGTTGCTGGGCTGTATTGCTGCTGTGATCAGGTGCAGATGTGGAAGGCCCTTGGTTGAGACACACCTTTTCAAGTATTTTTTACCTTGCAGCCTTCACAGGTAATACAGCGGTAGTGGTATCCTGTGGCTTTGTCTCCACATACAACACACTGCTCATCTTTGTCCAAATAGCTAGGGATGTACCCTGTAGGAGAAAGCAGCCAAGAGGTCAAAGCTAGAAAGATGAAACAGCAGCTGCAAGAGGTTAAGACTATTGAAGTAGACAAGAAAGTATTCTTGCCCATCACTCACACTCCATAGAGAAACAGAGCAAGATAGCAATAACTACTCCTTTGTGACTACTTACCAATATCTGTTAGTTAGATACATTTGTCCTTTGAACATAAAGTTTATATAAAGTGTTCATTCCCACTATATTTCTTTAAAACTGAACTTTAGGCACCATTTTATAAATCAGTTCTGGTTCTTTGTGGTTTGTTTTTTACAAAATGAGAACAAAATCACTTAAAGCTCAACATAACATCGGTTCTCTTAAGAAGGACAAGTAGCTAAACTTGCTATTCTGCAGTGCCTTAGAAGACTGTCAGGATGCAAAATCCCCTTTGCTTTGTTGACAGCAGGCAGAAGGTAGAGGCTTAGAACTCCATGACCCATCTTCCTTCAGAATAGAGTCTATAAGACTGTTCAAGTCCTGCTTCCTGACTGAGTGACAGGAGGCAGTGGCAAAGCCTGGCTTGCTTGCTCCAAATCTTTCTGAAATACGTTCCCCCCCCCAAAGCTTCCTGAAATACTGATAAAGAGCAGAGGAAAGCATAACCAACATGTACGTCCATAAAAGGCCCTTTGTCTCTAGGCAAGGAGAAGAAAGCAGCAGGCATGATCATCCCTGCTAATTACCCCACCCCCTTTGTATAACCTTGACTTTTCCCATCAATACGAAATAACAATGTCCTCTCCTAGCTGTGCTCTTCCAATCCCTACTCACCCACTCCCACCTCTCCACTATTGTGGCAAAAGGAACTGTTCTTCCTGTGGCTGTAATAAGGAGCTAGGCAGGGAAATCACAGAAAGACAGATTATACAGCCTTGCTATAAAAGCTGGCATCTTTTTTCATTGCCCGAGAAATAGCCAATAACAAATTACCTTTCACCATCCAAACTGCCTTTTTGGCTTGCTTGCCCTATCATCTCTACATCTCTTTTACCTATATTTATTCTTAATACCAACAGCTACAGAACCTATCTTGACTTTGGCTGAGAATGTTTCCCATTCAGTTCTGGGCTCAACCAGTTTGGCTTTAAGGATGTGCAACCTTTTTGGATTGGCAGGCAATGCTCAGTGCTCCTTCCTCAGGCAATGGCTTCCCACCACTGTACCTTATGATCCTTTTTCCAGCCCTTTTGGCTTCTTTACTTGTTGTATCTGCTCTCCTATCTTTCTCTGCCTGCTTCCTTTCTCTCCCTCTGTTTTCCCTGCTATTTCCCCTGAGGCCCCTTCTCTAAAATTAAAGTGGGGAAGGGTTAAAGAATGCATAGATAGCTGCAGGATGTTTTCTTAATAGAGCTCCATGTTTTACTCAGCATATACAAAAGGTTCAAGGAAGCATGCATGTCTTGAAACTTTGTGTGTGGGCGCACAACTCAACTCTGATTATGTGGGTCTTTGTTGAAAAGAAACTTCATGCTCTTCTCAAACGAGCATGCTATTAATATCTATTACGTGTTTACTGCTATATGAATGAACTTCTTTGATTCCTAGAAATGGCTGAGAGCTGATTCTCACATTACATTTTCCATATTGGACATCCCTTAGTATATAAAATACATACTTCCCAACTAACCACCACCACCACCACCACCACCTATAGAGCACAAGTAGATGTCACACAAATATGCCACTTTTTTTTTTTACAGTGGAACTACTGCCAATTCAAAATGCCTAATGAACATATTCCTAGAGAAATACTTGGCAGTTTTTATTTTTCCAATACACAGATATACGCATTCCCATGGACAAAACTGAATCAAATACTGAAAATTGTGTGTATTGGGCAGAAGGGGGCGGGCTGATAACGAACAGCATAATAAAAACAAATTTGCATTAGCAAACTTGTAGAAACAATATACTGAATCAATTTTAGGTGCAATAAAATATATTTAATAGACTTTCAAAATGGCCGTGTAATGATATAGAGCAGTGACGGCGAACCTTTTAGAGACCGAGTACCCAAACTGCAACCCAAAACCCACTTATTTATTGCAAAGTGCCAGGGCCGCATCAGCATTGTGGTGCCCTCGGAGGGATGGGGGGCATGGCCCATTGGGTGGGTGTGGCTGCGATGGTCACGGCAGACTGAATGGGCGTGGCCGGGGTGGGCATGGCCACCTTGATGTTGCTCGTGGGGGGATGCCTGTGGGGGCTGGGTAGGATTGGGGGAGATCCAGGGGGTCTCTGGTGGGTGGGGCAGTGGGCAGGAGGCTCATCCTGCGGGGTGAGGCAGGGGGTAGGGCGGGGATGCCATTGCTGCGGTGCAAGGTAAGGCA
Organism: Protobothrops mucrosquamatus; assembly: GCF_001527695.2. Classification (NCBI taxonomy): domain Eukaryota; kingdom Metazoa; phylum Chordata; class Lepidosauria; order Squamata; family Viperidae; genus Protobothrops; species Protobothrops mucrosquamatus. The sequence goes on along the minus strand of NW_015386388.1, from coordinate 3,645,346 downwards.
GGGATGGCTGCTGCCTGACACCATAAGCCACCACACACAGAGGCCAGCGAGTGCATGGGGGCATGCTCTACCACCTCTACTCAAGCTTGCTAGCCAGCTGTTTCGCCTCCTTTGTGCTGCATGGGCTGCTGCTCCGGGCACCAGCGGTGGCCTAATGGACCTGAGTGAGCTGGCGGCGGCAGGTGTGCCCACAGAGAGGGCTCTGAGCGCCACCTCTGGCACGCGTGCCATAGGTTCGCCATCACTGATATAGAGCATCATATCTTGGCAAATATATTGTTTTATTAATAAAAACATCATTTTTCATCTTGGGTATTTATAATTTCCCAATGACAAAGAATACATAATTTAGTAAGTAAATTGATCTAAGCACTTCCAAATGAAAAGTGCTTAGATCAGCATGCTGGCTGGGGAATTCTGGGAGTTGAAGTCCACACCTCTTAAATTTGCCAAGTTTGAAAAACACTGGCTTAGATGGAATACTGACAGCTGTTACATGAAGTGATTCTACTAGTCTCTATTGTTGATATTGATCAAAAAGACTTTTCTATGGCTTAAGTAAGGATCCCTGTGTGGATATGCCAGAGACAAAGAATGAAGCCTTTCACAGGCAAACTGTGCTCTGCTATGGACCTACAGCCCTAAAAAACAGTTCTGGCAATCCTTTCTCCTAGTTTTGGTATTTTGGTATTAAGACAATAACTTTCAGGAAAAGAAGAAATTCCATTTTCTGTTCTGGCCCACAGAGAACTTTCTAAATCTCTGGAATGCATAAAAGCAATAAAATCTCATGGAAGTCTTCCCAGATAGACTGAGAATCATTCGTAATAGCTTTTTTTAAAGGGCTAATTACACAGGAAAACACAATGATCCTGTATTTACAAAGGATGGCTTGAAAGATGCCTTCCTACAAAAGGGATCGATCTTGTAAGGCAGCAGCACAAGTAAGTGCATGTAGTCCTCAACATATAATCATTCATTTAGACCATTCAAAGTTACAGTGGCACTGAAAAAGGTGATCTGGGACCACCCCTTTGCCTTTATGGCCAGCTCAGCAACTGCAGACACATTATCAAAATTTGGGCACTTGGCAACCGGCATGTATTTAAGACAGTCACACTGTCTGGGGTATGTTTAATAGCCCTTTGCGGCCTTCCAAGATGGCGTCTAACAAGCAAAATCAATGGGGGAAACTGAATTCTCTTAACAGCCCCAGGATTCACTTAACAACTGCAGTAATTCTCTTAATAACTATGGGAAAAAGATCACAAAATTGGGCACAATTCATTTAACAAGTGCCTTGCTTAACAATGGAAATTCTGGTCCCAAATCTGGTCATAGGTCGAGGACTACCTATATTTGCATTTGCTGATTGAGCAGAAGCTATGATGTCACTAATGTAGCCTCTACAAAACAGAAAGAGAAAGTCCCAAGCAGGTTGTTTTCCAACTTTAAAGAAACTTTTGGCAAGTTTTTTTTTTAAGTGAAAAGTGACTTGGGGAATATGTTTTTAATACTTGAGAATACATAAGCAGTTAGACAGCTTTCTTCAAGCCTGGGAGAAAAATGAGAGCTGAACCCAAGAGGAGGAAGATGTGATGGATATGTCCACCACCTTGAATTATTTGTAAATATAATAAAGCTAGGATACAGATAAACAAACATACAAACCTATATAAGTTCTCCAAAAGCATATATAAATATTAAAATACAATGATTACAAAGCAACAGGTGCAAGCTTTCCCCCTGTTATCCATAAGCAGCTCCAAAAACTATTTTACGTTTAGCTGAATTTATTTATAAACTTCCCCACAATCAGCAATTCTGCCTTATCACAGTTTCTGATCAGAGAGAAGTTTGCAACTAGAAGCACATTTTAGGTGCATCTTTACGCCATCAAATATACATATGTACACTGTGAAAACAGGCAGATGCTGGAACAGCCACAAAAAAAAAGATTTATCAGATCTTCTGCTCTAATTGTTTTATTTTAAGTATTTTAAAAAGAGTGTGGTCATATGTAATTCTGCTTAGCATTTTAAGCTGCATCCAATCGGATACATTACATCCAAAAACTCCTCACTCCACATGACTGACTGTTTAGGGCAAGTGGCATAAGTGATATTATGAATATCATGATGTCATCACGCAAATAACACAATAGAAAACTCTACTTAACCTGAGCGATGGCTCAGTGGTTGAAGATGCTGAGCTTATCAGCTGGAGAACTGACAGCCCAGGTTGGAGACCTGAGCTCTGCACAATGGGGATTACTTGTTCCAGCTCCTGCTCATCTAGCAGTTCAAAAGCATGCAAATGCAAGTAGATAAATAGGTACCACTTTGATGGGAAGGTAATAGTCTTCCAGGAGCCTTTGGCATATAGCCATGTTGGCCAGAAACAGAAACAGAAAATGTTTTTGGACAACACTGGCTCCCTCGATCAAGAAACAGAGATGAGCACTGTGCCCTTTAATCTGACACGACTAAAAGAGAAATCTTTGCCTTTAACGCTCATTCATTTTTCTATTATTATTATTTTTTGGGGGGGGAGAGAAATGGAAGTGAAAGGTGGTTTAGTCATTATCTGAAATATCTGGAGTCCACTGGAGTTGGACAGTGAATAAATTTAAATAAACAAATAATTTTATGACTGGTTCAAATTTTACCTCTTGCACCTTTCCTAACTCCACAACTCGTAACATATTTAGGCTGCAAAGTTACCAGTAATTTTTAAAAATCTTAAATAATGATTTTTCAGAGGAGTTTGGGGCAATTTGGAAGGACCTCATTTTGTTCTCCAGGTGCTTCTTACTTCTAACAAAATTGGTATACACACCCACACAGTTTACCCACACAGCTTTTCATTTGTTTGTTTAAAGTAGGACTGCAGCAATCCTAAATTTCACAGCCATAACTCTTTGGCTTGCACAGAATTGGTATGCTTTCATTACTTCAGGACAGTTGGTATGCTTTCATTATCTACAGGACAGTTGGAGAGTATAGCTTGAGCGCCATAGTCAATCACTGTGTTTGGAGATGAGTTTTGGCTTTAGCAGCAAATTCTGCTTTGTGCTTCCACCTACTCCACAACTCCAGAACTTGGCCCAAAATTGATGAAGTTTTAGTCAATTAAATTACAAAATACAGATGTCTGAAAACAAAAATGCCTGCCGATAGAAACCTAGCACACCAGGAAGAACAGTTCTAGTTTAGCCCCTTTGTTATATTTTTTATTTAGAAGGAATGTTTAAACATGTGAAAGTATGACTCTTTAACCTGCTTCTGAAGCATTGCAATCCATTCTACAGACTTAACATTCTGTTATTTCATTTTATTAGGTTTAATATGTTCTTAGTTACTGAATGTTTTGCATACTATGAGTGAGAGATGCACATAAATAACATTGCATCTGTCATTTAAAAAAAAGACAATGAAAGCAAAGAACGATGGCTATTATTGAAACATGGAAGGAGGAGTAAAACTGAAAAGCGAACCATGATTTGACTTTCAGACACAGTGCCTATCTGCTATGTATTGTGGAAGTTAGGTTCACATCAGAAATTAAGGTTCCAGTAGAGTCCATATATATTAATTGAAGATTTGATTTGAAGATTATTAACAACTGAACAATCAAGAAAAATGTCAAAGATTATAATCATATAGACACATTTCAAGAATTTTTTTTTTTGAAAATCACCCCTTGCATATTTTGCAAACACAGATAAAAGATATTGTTTTAATCTGGTAAATTAAAGCAGGCTTCCAAGGGCAAGATTTTGGTCTTGCAGGTCAAATAAAGCAGATTGTTCTCATTTAGTGATGTAATGGTATGTGAGAAAGATGTTGGGAGACCGGGCCAAGAGATACTGCCTAGGGAGCAGTCAGATAAGAGAGAGGCAAGAAGCTCAGAAGAGATTTCTTGGGCTGTAAAGAAGATGGTAGGAAATTTACACTTCCAGACTTGCAAGATTTTGTTAGCTTTACACTAAAGTAGAATTAGCTCATCTAGTCCTGTTTCCTTTCAGGACTATCTAGTAAGACTGACAAATGATCACAATCAAGACTGGCAACTCGGTTGTTAAACGAAGCAGTCACATTGCAACTGTGTTATGATCTCAATTCAGATTTTCTTTGCTTTACAGACATGTGGAGGTCATAAATGCGAAGAGTGGTAGCAAAATTATGGTTTAATCATCATTGTTACCGCAAATGATTGCTAAATGAGGCAGCTGCTAAACGAGAATTATCTGTAAATAAAAAGGACATGCACGGTCCCTAAGACAGCCTCAAACTAATGGGAGTTAACTATATGTTCCACACATTTTCCCCCAAGCAAAGCTTCCAGCCATGCTGTTGAGGGATTATGAGAATTGGAGGCCAATGTATCTGGATCAAGTTAAAAGAGAGTACCATAAAATACTCATAAAAATAATGGTGTTATATGTTATGATTTATTTTCTAATCACAAACTTTCCATAATAATAAAGTTTCTATGTGCTGTAGATATATTAAAAGTCAGGATAATCTCTGCCTGCAGTTTTGAAAGCTGATGAACATAAAACAAAAAGAATGAGGAAAAAACTAAAATAGAGCAAGACAGCAGTTCTCTTCTGGCTGAGGAATGAAGTCCGGTTGGTCTTAGTCTTGCTATAGCCTCCTTTTGACCCTAAGTCTCCTCATAGATGAAAGAAGCCAGATCTGCTTCCTTTCTGCTGTCCCCTGGCAGATACATTATGAACTTAAACCCAATACTCATTCTCTGTAGAAAAATCTGGGAAGAATTTTCTAAAGAGGAAACTAACTACAACTTGCCAGATTCTTGGAGGAAATGAAAGAAAACCAAGAACCTTTTTAGTGCAGATATAGGGCTCTCTGTCTCTTTTCCTAGCCTTGTGGTATGCTTCGTTTTACACAGATCATTCTTTAACTGTATGCACAGTAACGTCTTTCCATTTAGGTAACAGGCAACAAAGCTGCTAAAACCTTATGAAAAGAGTTTTCTTCAATGTGGTTTATCCAAAGAGCGAATGTATATGAATGCGAAATAATCCCATCTACTTTTTTATTTTTATGAGAAAAGAATGAAAAATGTTATTTCTAATTTGTATTTCACATGGACACACCTCTTCAGATCTGTAAAAATGGAAATAAATATGTTCCACAGCTGGCTAGAGAATTCTGGGAGTTGAAAAGTTACCAAGATTGGAAATTCTGGTTTATATTCTTTGTTTAGCCTCTATTTAAAAACAAATCAAATAAACACTGCTGATGGGTGGATTAATGTAAAATTATTGCCATGCTGCTGCATTCACTTTAAAAAACCTCTCAAGAATTAAAATTAAGAGTTTTGAACAGTATATTTTAATAAGAGGGAAAATGAAAAAATGTTGACCATGGCCAGGAAGAGATTGGCTAAACGGGGATAGAAAAAAAATCACACAAGGGGGAAAGATGTGGTCTGGCATTCTTTTGCATTTACCAGTCCACACGTGATTCCCTCTTGCCCCATGACCCACTGTGGCCTCACCTTTAGAATCCCGCCCCCAGCTCTTTAGTGGTTTATCTTCCTATTGCAGGCTCTGCTATTTGACATTCGATATCCTGAGCTGCCCCATGACTGCCTTTTCTGGACTAGTGAAAAGCATTAAAAAAAACAAACACAACCCCCCCCTCAATAGGTTCAAGTCAAAGTTGGATACATTCTGGGGATATTGTTTTATTTAAATTTGTCAAAGCAGGTTTCTCCCATCTCCTTTAATTTCTCCTATCTTTCCAAACCTCTGGAATATCAACTCTGTGTTATATAAGTATAATAATAACTTTGAGAGCCAGTTTGGTCAAATGATTAAGGGATCAAGTTAGAGTCCAGGAACTCTGATATCTAATCCCGCCTTAGGCATGAAAACTGGTTGGGTGGCTATGGGCCAGTCACTCTCAGCCCAATTTACCTCACAAGGTTGTTGTGGGGAAAATAAAGTGAAGTAAGGAGTATTAGATATGTTCACTGCCTTAGTTATTTATAAAAATAATAAAGGCATGATATAAATAAATACATAAACAAACAATAAATACATTTTTAAGAAAACTCAGTTGGAATAATTGTTCCACTACTAAAGTCTAATTAATAATGTGATCTAAGAGGAATTTCCAAAGAAATACATGGTTGAGTACAAGATAGGAAGTTAACAGAGATCCTGTCCCCTTAAATCTTTATGGAGATTTGCAAATCTCCATAAAAAGGCTTACAAATGGTAATGCCAGACCTTCCAAATTCGTAACTGACAAAGCCAAACAGATCTGTGGCTATCAGCTGGATTTGGCATTATATGATTTTTCTGCCTGCTTAGGACAGTGGAAAAACAGAACAATCCTGCTGTAGTTATTACAAAGTGCTATCATCTTTGGATGGATCGTTTTCTACCAAGTAAAAGTTCTGTTCTTACAGCAAAGGAAAGAATCCTAAAAAGTGAGTCACTTCCTCAATATCCTGCTGGCAGGACTACAAGGAAATGTACTGTCTTCTAGTATCACAGAAGAGATAAGCATATTGATCTCAAAAATTCTGAGCACTGGCACACTTGGAAGAGATGCTTACCTGACATATTGCTTTTCACCGAACATTGGCTGCTTTTTCTTTTACGTTTCCCATCCGGCCACCTTCAGAGAAGAGAAAAAGGAGAGAATCTATCAGAAATATGGAGTTTTGTGCATTCAATTTATCTTTCTTGCTCATCTGCTCAAACCTTATCCCCTGCCTCAAAACGTTCCCAAATCACCAGAGCTCAGCTCACCCTTTTTCTTCATGGTGCAGCATTTCCATTATCCTACACTCTTTAAGAAATCAGGAGGTGTGAGCAGTACAAGGGGACTTATCTGAGAAGAACAGAAGTGATAAAGAGGTTGGGAAGATGTTTTAATGCACATATGTATGGTTAACCCCCTCTAGGGCCAAGATTCCCATGCTATCCTTCACACAAGTAAGAGTCCTGCTACACTATTCTTACCTCAAGCTAGAATGGACTATATGCAGGAGATCAAAAAAAGGGAAGTTAAATTATCAGAAGGCACTTAAAAGAAGCTAACCCAACTCAACCCAAGGTCTTAGTTCTTGCACTGAGATCTATGGCTGCCCTAAAAAGAAGTGAGAGGTTGTCATGATAGCATTACACTTGCCCAAGAAGCTCAGGGTGATTGTTCCATTTAATCTTGTGACAACTTTTTAGTATAGGTTAGGACTTAACGACATAACCTATCCAAAGTTAACTGGCCTAGGTGAAATCTTCTGCCTTAAGATAATACCTTGCTGGAGTAAGAAAATGTGATAGAAAGAAAGGTGTAAAGTTAAAAGAATCCTTTTGGCAGCTGAACCATAGGTGTCTATGAAAGGGAGGAGGAAAAATTCATGAAATATTGGAAATTCCTGCTACTACAAAAAAATAGAGTCTCAATTCAGCTAATATTTGCAAGTATACCCAATATTTTGTGTATATGTATTTAATTTGCATTATTAAACTTGGATGGTATACTTTAATAATTTGAAAAGAAGATTCAAATTACAGTATTTGGGGAAAAGCCTAATTAAAGATTGTTATAAATTGCCAGGAATATATATTTTTTAAAGAAAAGAATAGATGATTTATTGATTACTGACCCAAACTCTAATGAATAGTCAAGGAAAATTTATCAAAACTGTCTATTATCCAATTGTCTGAAATTAAATTAACTACCAAAAATCCTATGAAACTTTAAATGTTTCAGTAATTTGAGTACAGTATAGTATGCAGCATATTATAAAATATTCTGAGAATATTTTTTTTCTAGTCAAAGAACTGAGAAATTGTTTTTAGAGAAAATAATCTTTAAAATAAATGTTAGAAATTTCTGTTAATAGTTTTTCCAAAGATTTCAGGCAATTAGAAACAGCTGAAAAAAAATGATCTTGCATGTATAATTTATATGCATGTATGACTGAGATAAAAATTTTATGTAGGTAGAATATTCTTAGAAAAAATGATTTTTTATTAAAATATAAACTATATTTCTCTGCAAAATATGTACCGATACTCCTTATTTATAACCATTCATTTAGCAGTCATTTGAAGTTACAACAGCACTTAAATGTGAGAAAAAGGCCCTAAAACCGGGTATGACTCATTTAACAACTGCCTTGCTTAGAAATGGCAATCCTAGTCCCAACTGAGGTAAAAAAATCAAGGACTACCTGTACATAGGCTACATGCCCATAATCCAGTGAAAATCTGGTTTTTAATTATTTCAAATTATAGACCCTGTGCACTTTTTTCTAATATACCACCAAAGAAACTGAATATTCTTAGCACTGTTAGAGAAGGGGCAGAATTTATAGCTTCCATTGTAGAGAATTTAGTATTTCAAACAATTAGTATGTTATAGCAGGTTAAGATGTTAGACTAATCAGACTGAAATCTGCTATCGGCCAAGGAAATTCTCTTTGTATCTTGAGTTAGTAGCTCTCTTCCAACCCAATTTATCTCACTGAGTTGATATAAAGATAAAATGAAGACATAGGGTATAAGCTGCCTTGAATTCCTTGGGGAAAGACATTATAAAGCAAAGTAAATACATGAATTTCTCGTACTAGATTGAGCTACATGAACCTAGAGAGCCAGTTTGGTGTATGATTAAGGCATTAGGCTAAAAATTGGGAAACTGGGAGTTCTAGTGCCATCTTGGACATGAAGCCAGCTAGGTGACCTGGGGTCAGCCATTTTTTCTCAGCCCTAAAAAACAGGAAATTGTAAACCACTTCTGAAAAACCTTGCAAAGAAAAGTGCAGGGACTTGTCCATTCTCTTAGAATTAGACACAATTGTACAAAAGAAAAAAAATGAACTTATCCATCTGTGTTCATAATTACATCAGTTTAGCCCCTAATATCACTCTCTCCCCATCTTAGTTTCAAGATGATTGTGAGCAAGGGAGGAAATTATTTTCCAGAAGAAGAAGGCTACAAAGATTAAGCCTGAATGCCATCTAAAATGCAGCAGGGTTGACTAAGACAAAGAATTTCAAGGTTTATCCACTATCTATATAAATAAAAATGTAAATGTTCGTTTGTTCAAAATCTTAAATCTCCGAAAGTTCTTCACCGATTGCTTTGAAATTTTGACACAATGTTGCATTCGAATACGCACGTGTTTTTATATACCTATATTATATAGATGTCACACCTGTGACAGGTAAAAATGTGCTTTTTGAAAAACAGCGCCATCTGTTGGACATAAAAGCAACACATGCTACGATTTTACCATTCCATTTCAATGTTTCCGATTTACGATCCATTTATGATTTCCAAATTTCCAGTTTTACGATTCCATTTCAATGTTTCCGATTGCATCATTGTTAAATTGAATTTTCATAGATTTCGATTTATTTTCATTTTGATTTAATTATTTAGTGTGGCATTGCGTTGGAATTGATGCACAGACAATGGAACAACAAAAAAATATTGTATACCCACAAGCATTGTGAATTAAACATATTAGAAACGTGCGCTTTCTCTTTTCTTTCTTTTCCATTTAACCAGACTGAGCCACAGCAACGCGTGGGCTGGGTACAGCTAGTATAAGAATATATTCTTTGCAACATGTGATCTTGTGGGCAGTTCTGTTGAGCAAATTGTTACCCACTGAAAAAAGCAATCCAGGTATTTAATGGGACTGTCCTAAGAGGCCTCCCTCTTGATGTTTATTGAAAACCTTCAGAAGAGGAAGCACCAAAAGAGACTTCTTAATGTGCCAGAGGAGAAAAATACCATAGATATTGAAGTCTGATTCTATGCTGAAGCAGTAATTGAGATGAAGCATTGTTATTTCTCCCTTATAGTACTGGCAGGCTTGTCAGCTAGCAGCTTAGTTAAGAGTGGAAGCAGCAGGTAGATCTCCCATTGTGAGCAGTTAGCATAGCATTCTGCTAATGGTCACTCCAAATTGCAAAGGATTGACTTTTTTATGGGGAGGGTCTATTATAGTGATACAGGTAACATCTTGCCTAGACTCTGAGGTAAAAAGGTATAACGCTTTCCTAGCTATCTCTGGATATCTGTGGTCTTGATCCATGCTTCTTGACTCTTCAAGGAATCTTGAGAGGTATGATGAATTGGAATGAGAGGTAGTTAACACGTCTGTTAGGAAAAAATAGATGCTATTGGTTTTGTGGTATACCCTGCCTGAAAAGATCCATTTTGGAGCTCTTTGTATGGGACAACTATGGCTCTGTATCTAATCTCAAATTCTTGGGTGTGATTAGGAGATTGTAGTCAGGGTACAGCTGCAGAACACCTTAGATCAGTGGTGGCGAACCTATGGTACACGTGCCAGAGGTGGCACTCGGAGCCCTCTCTGTGGGCACAAATGCTGTTGCCCCAGCCCCGCCTCGCCCTGCAACCCCCTCCTCACCACAGCCTGCCTGGAGGAGAGGCTCCCCCAGGTGTGGCCCACGCAGAGCAGCACAGCCAAGCACATGGCAGCTGGGCAGCAGGGGCAAGACTCCGCCCTCACGCCCCATCATGTGCAGATGATGCTGCAGGGTGCAGGCAGAGGGTGTGGCCACCATGGTGCTACAAGGCTGCCTGGGCAATCTGTGGTGAGTGGCCCTGTGGAGGGGTGGGCCAGGGGGCGGGGCGGTTTTTGGGCACTCGGTCTCTAAAAGGTTCGCCATCAGTGCCTTAGATGAACCAGATTATTTGGATCATTTTCACTTAAGATTCAAGCTTGGATATGGGATGGACCATCTTCAGTTGCCCTCTGGATAACCTTTAATGGGATTTGAGAAACCTGCCCATCACAGTATTTTTGGATTTCTCAACAGCCCTCAATAGCATTAGCCTGGTATCCTTCTTGGCATTGGCAGGAAGGGATTCAGAATTGGAACACTCATTCAGTGACCATTTAAAGTTATGGTGATGTTGAACAAGGAGGACTTATGATGGGTTCTCATATTGCAGCTCTCACAGCATCCCATAATCATATGGGGTGCTTAGCAACTGGCTTGCAATTATAAATCACAGTCTTCCCCAGCCACACAATTCCCATTTGTGACCTTCACTGCTGGTTTCTGATGAGCAAAGTCAAGGGGGAAACCAGCAGGAGATTATAAATGGTAATCACTTGACTGGGAGATGCTGTGATTGCTCAGAATATGCCTGATAACAGAAACTGGGATTGCTGCAACTGCTATCATAAATTGGTGCAATTATGTGATATCATACCTTATAACCACGTTGCTTAGCAAATGAGTTTACAGTTCCAATTACCATTGTTAAGCAAGGACTACCTATACTTCTGCTCTTTTTCTTCAATGGACAGTTCCACTCAAGAGATGGGGGATGAGAGAACGGCCAAGGAGTTGCTCTCTGTGGAATGCTGCAAGGCTCAGTTTCTCTCCTCTACTTTTTTATATTTACATGAAGCTGCTGGGAAGTTTGTTGCGCAAACAGCAAAAGACATTTTGTTGAAATCTTGGCCTAGTGTCTGAAGGCTGTGAAGGATCTGGGTAGGGTTCGCATTTTTTTCACTGAGCGATATCTTCAGAATTGCCATTTGACAGTGCAGCGCCACTTCTGAAAGAGCAGATCTATATCTCTGGGATCCTTCTGAACCTGCAGCTACTGCTTGATGGTCAGATGGAAGCTGGAGCCAGGGGACCTTTGTGCAGCAATGGCTGGTACACAAGGTGCAGACTTACCTGAAGCAAAAGACCTCCTGATGGTTAATTTACCACTTGTCTGGATTACTACAATGTGCTTAATATGGGGCTGCCTTTGAAAAACACTCAGAAATTTAAATTGCTCCAGAATGCAGCAATCCAGGTGTTGGTTGCTACAGGCCAATATGGGCATATACTAATCTTCATTTTCTTTTATCTGTGTATTATGAATATTTTACTGTGAGAAACATTAAACAGAGCAAAATAAAAGTATGATAATGATTAATTATAATTAGAAATTCTGCATGACATTAGTACTTATTCTCCCACCCCTCCATGGTGATCTTAACATTAGTGAAATTTTGACTTATCATCATCATCATCATCATCATCACTGTCATTACAACATATTACAGGGAATAGACTCTTCTTCATTTAATAGCCTGGGTTCGTCTCCCCCAACAGAGTGAGTAAGTGTGCAGAAATGTATGTCTCTCCACTAGCTTTTCCTTCCAAAATAAATTCCAAAGACAAAATGTCCTTTTTGGCCTAGATCAAAAACAACAACAAACGGTGACCTCAGCTGAAGCTCCACCAATCATCTGCCAGTCCTAGCACTCTCATTTGCATGTAGATATCTTATTGGCAGTTGTGGTGCTAAATGGAATGCAGAAGGCAGAGTGAGGAAGACACCCTGTTGGACCTCTTTGCAACCTGCGTATTCATAAAGTACTGAATTGGGAGGGGGAGTCCCATGTTTCTGCAATTTCATAGCACTTCAATTTTTAAAAAAATTCCCAGCCTATTTGCAAACTATTTTTAAAAACTTGGCAAAGAGGAATGTTTCTAGTGATTTCTGAAATCACCCCGTAAGACTGAGCTCAGGTGGGTCTTTTTAGATAAAAGGTCCCATGAAATCATTACAGATAAAATCCTATGAACAAAACAGAAATGCACCAAATATAGCCCAAATGCCAGGGAGATTTCTCCTCAGGATTAAATAACAGAGCAAGAAAGATGCAGCAACAGATAATAGTAATAATAATACGTAGCTGCAAGCTCCCAAAATGGTTGTTAGAGCATGAATTCTTCTGAAAAGGATTTACAAGAAATGAAAAATAGCTCTCATTCAGCAGCCACAGTGTCAACTGATTACCTGGAAGCACAATTTGCTTTGACTTGGCTATCACAACTGTGATGAGAAGAACCACAATTGCCAATTTTATATCCTGGAATATGTATCTTTTATATACATATTGAGATTTCTGTACCAGAAATGGTATAGCATCTAGGCTCCCTACAAAATACTACCCATTAGGTAGGCCAATTGCACCCTAGATTCAGGAATTGAATCTCAGGGAAACTTAATCTTTCTCTTCTTTTTCTGCTAGGATTCCCTGTGCTTGGACTGTACCACTCAGACAACAGGGAGGCACCTGCACAATTTAATACTTCTCCATAGAGAAATAGCCCCTTAGCATGAAAAATTATATTTAAGAGAAAATGAGTTCATTTTGCCCCTACCGCACCCCCACCATAGACACACACCTGTTTACATATTTATAGTTAAATGGAATGGAAACTCCCATCTATAATACAAAGTGATTCAGCCCCAATGCAGGTTTATGCAGTGTTAAGAAATAGGGCTTCCACATCTGTCTCATAGGCATTTCAACAGAAATATACATCCAACCAAATGCAGCCTTAATGTTTGAATTACAGCAGCAGGATATGCAAAGGAAAGGCAGAAAAAATTAAAGCTGTTTGTCAGGGAAGCAGCCCAAAAGCAGCACAGGCTGGCAGTGTGTACGTGCACTTTGAGCAAACATTACATATCAGCATGTACACAATGCAGCTTCTAAAAAAAGACTATCGTGACTGCAAAGTTGAGGGGGAAGGCAAGACTGGTACGACCAGACTGATACCCCTCCCCATTTCTAAAGCACCCAACAGGATGTCCTCTCATCCACGTAAAACTTATAGGCACGGCTTGTACTAGGAGTTCCTGGAACCAGTGCCAGACTATGCTCTCTCTCGGCTGTTCCTCACAACAGCTTGCATGACGGCGCTTGGCTCTCTGCCAGCAAAGGAGGCCAGGACGGCACCTGAGGACAGTATGTGCCAGCAGCAGAACACGAAAGAAAGGCACAGAGATATTCTGCCTTATAGCCTTCGGGATTCCCCAGAGAGGTCGGAGAGGAGAAGAGAAAGAGCAGGGAATGCAATAAATTGTTTTTGATCCGGGTGCCAGCTTCTAGGGAAGGAAAAGAGACAGAATAGCCCTGTGAATTCCAGTGGGTGGGAAGGGAAGGGAAGGGAAAGGGAAAGACTTGGAGGAGATTCTGATTTGAAATATTTGTGTGCTAGAATGGAGACAGTGAGCTTTGGCTGCCAAGTTCAAATCTTCCCTGAATGTAAAATTCAGTAGGAAGTTTGAGTCATCACCATCTCTTAGATTTAGACTTGTTGTATAAGAATATATGGGCTGGATAAGGCACCCCTGTATGCTATGCTACACATTTTGAAGAGAAAAATAAGAGGGGGTGGTGGTGTTATAAATGCAGTAGATACTGTAAATATATATGCAGAAACTACCTTCCCCCCACCCCACATACATATCCATCTTTACAACAAGGGTCTCAACTAGATGCTTCTACCAAGCAAAATCAAAACTTGTTTTCCCATTGCATGATGGCCTATTGTGGAAAAATTGGATATTCAATCCATATACAGTATAGTCACTTGTTGGGATGGGATGCTACAGAAATCAAATCAAATCAAATCAATAAAGTGATAATTGCTCAGATAATGCCTTTGAAGATGGAAATGATTCTTTTTATGGCGGCCAAACTTATTTCTTTCTCTTTATGAAAGGATACACAACTCAAGAATAATGGATTTCTCGGATGGGCAAAAATAGAGAAGAACAGAGCATTTTATCTCAAACTTGTAAGCAAATCCTATCCCTAAGTGTTTGTGTATACTAGTTAATTAATTAATGAACTAGCTACTCAACACCTAAATAACTCTGGGCAAGTTATGCCAACATATGAAAAATATCACCAATCAAAGCAGCAAAGTCCCAAATCCAAACCCATAACCATTCCAACAAAAAAAGAAAAACACCATAAAAAGTGTCTCCACAATCATCCTATTCCCAAGACCTGGAAAAACAACTAAGTCTTCAATAATTTCCTGAAGTATATAAGGATGGGAGCCACATGAATCTTTGAGGACAGAGGGCAAAATGTCCAATAGAGTAGGCACACTTCTTGGGTTGTGTAACATGACATTGTTTAATTGACAGGACTCATAAGTATACCCACCCTGCTAGACAGAATTAGACATGCAAGGACAACTGGACACAAGCAGTTCATCAAAACATTAGGCCCTATGACATGAAATGGCTTTAAAGGTGATAACTAGCACCTTGAATTGAAAATGGAAGCCAACTGCCAACCAATGGAGTTCACAAAGCAGAAGGGTCGCATGGGCATAACATGATACTCCCATGACTGTACTTGCTGCCACATTCTGGACCAGTTGTAGTTTTAGAATGGTCCTTAAGGATAGCCCAATGAATAGCATGTTACAATAATCTAATCATGAGGTGACTAGGGCATAAGTGACAATCTCAAGGTCCTCCAGGACCAGTAAAAGGTACAAAAGTATCTGTGTGAAGGTCCCCTCTGCCACAGCTATAGGAGCAGGAGCTGAGAATCCAAGAGGAAAGCCAAATTGTGCATACATTTAATTTGAAGAGCTGCAACCCCACTGAGAATCAGCAACGGAATCCCTCTAATCTACACCCAGGAGGCCAAACAGACATAGCCACTTTATTTTGTAAGAATTGAACCTGAATTTGTTCTTTCCTTTCCAGATATGTATAGCTTCCAAACACTGGATTAGGACTTTGATTGCATTGCTTAGCTGGCCAGGCGTCAAGATGTACAGTTAGATATCATTCACATATTGACGATACGTGATCCCAAATTGGTGGATGACTTCACTCAGCAGTTTTATATAGATACTACACAGACAGGGAGAAAAGTATCAAACTCTGCAGCACCTCGCCATGAGGGGATCACACCCATGAGAGGCCATGGGTGTGATCTCTCTCCACCTGAAGCCAGTCATAGAGAAAGGATGAAAACTGTTGTAAAATAGAGGCTTCCATCCCTAAACTTTGAGGCCAGTTTGACAGTACTGGAAGCCACTGAGAGATTAAGAAATATGAAAATAGATTCACTACAACTATCCTAGCTTTGTTCTAGGGCATCAACAAGAGAGACCAATGCTGTCTCTATACTAATCCCTCCAGGGTCCTTCTGAGCTAGAGACCAATTCCGTCTCCACCATGTTGCCAAGAAAAGAAAGGTTAGAGACTGGAAGATAAGATCCAAGTCTATCTTTTTGAGGAGAGAAAACATACCAGTCTCCTTCAAGATTGAGGGGATCATCTCCTCAAAGAAACTAACATCAACATATAGATCCAATCACAAGTCATATCTTGGGTGGCTTTAGCCATCCAGAAGAGATCTGGATCTAACAAACAGGTGGGTGAAATAAAAGGCTAAAAAATCCTATCCACTTTCTTAGAAATCACAGAATCAAAGCTGCTTAAAATGCCTTGTCCTGGACACCTCGACTGGATTATGTTCAGTCAGAGTCCAACTGTTTGCAAATCGACCAAGTAATAAGAATATTCCCCACAGCAGCTCTGCAGATAGTCCTGCAGCCCTCTCCAGTGGCGACAATCTCCCTAAGCATGAATGCTGGGTAAACATTTGGCCACTTTTATCACTATAATATAATATCTAATACAGGTTCTTAATCACACTCAGTGGGGTTTGCTCTTCATCTTTTTTCCATAGCACATCAGGCATTTCTTTTTGCACTTCATCTGATGGAACTCCTCAGAAAACCAAGGCACGCTCAGCAGGAAAAGAGAGACCTCAAAAGGGAAATCTGGTCTGAGTCTCCAGTTGCATGTTCATTCTGGATTGCAACTAGAGCCTCAGTTGAACTGTTCATCAGAGAAAACCACAGATCCAGAAGAGGAACCCCCCCCCACTTTCTTATATTTTACACAAATTTATACTCTGCCATGTGCAATAAGTGAATAACTATTTACGCATCCTCTAATTTACATTTATCACAGAATGTAGAAATCTGGAAACAATATTATAAATATTCGAGAAAGGAAAGCATTTTGCAGTCAGTGTTCAAAATCCTTCCCTCACTTCCTATCTTAGATTCTCAACAGAATATGTAGGGATAATGCTTGCTAAATCACCACTTGCATGAAGCAGTGTCTGGAACTTCTCTGTCAAGGTTGTGCCTTTTGACCACCTGAAGAGTTCATTTTATTGATCATATCAGCCCCATCTAATTTCATTTCAATATCAAGGATCCAAGGGAAATTTAAGCCCCAGTAATCCTCATTTGAAAATTAAGCAGAGGTCAAGTTCCTGATGCTAATCTGAGCAGAGGGCAAAGGGATTTGTTGGCAGAGTTTTAGGGGAAGGCTACTGAATGTAAACACATACCAGGCAAAATCCAAACAAATCCAAACCTTTGAATTCTCCCAACTCTTACAAAATCACAGAAGTACAATACCACTTTTGTGCAGCAGGTGGCAGTGTGGTTTACTCCTATTAGCTCCGCCCAGAGTATGACTGTAGAAAAGTTTATCCTTGTTCAGCGTAATCACTAACATATTAAATAGTTTATTCATTTACTCATTGACATTTCACCCAACAATGGCTGTGTCTTATCAAGTCCATATTCAGAACCCCAACGGTCAAAAAGGCACCTCATGATAGTTGCCTTTGCATACAACATGCAAGTGGGTCAGTCAGTGAAAAGTCAGTCAAAGATTCAATGTTTAATTTAATTTAATCTTTGTTAGTTTTTTTATATGGATGGGATGTGGGAGGGGGGAGGAAGAGAGAGGCCTTGACCTGATGACCAAATCCAGCTTTGGGGGCTTATTTATTTTTTAATTTATTTTTCAATGTATTGGAGAACCCAGTAAAGGATCAGTTCAATAACTAAGTTAAGCTTGTGGAGACCAATCCAATAAAACAATTCTCAGAATGCTAATTTATGCAGCCAAGCCCATGTTTTATTATTTTCTATTGTCCAGCTCATGTACATCATGGACACAGATACTAATCCATATAGGTAAAGAGAAAAGCCTAAGGTCCATGTATATATCTTAGGATATTTATAAATGGGTTGTATGAACAGAAAACTATTGCCTCCAAGCTCTTCAGCTGTATTATACAGTTAATTTCTTCCCTTCATACAAGAGCATGAGAGAAGAGCTTCTCTGAAACAGGAAGTACTGTATCCTATTATTACATTCCTGGGTCAATTAATCATGGTGGCCTTGGGCAAGTGTTTCACCTGTCTTTTAGCCAAGACCAACCTTTAAAACTTTCCAGGAGTGATGGGTGTTGAAGTTGGATATTTCTGAATGATGTCTGATTAGATGAGTTGGAGGCTAGAATAAACAGCTCATATGAGAAGGTCAGGTGAAAGTTATACAGGAGGCTCTGATTCCATCACTTCCCAACAAATACCCTGAAAGAAGTAATTTAAAGTTGGAATTGCCAATGATCTGTTCCTTGAATTGAGTTACCTCATTCCTCTAATTCAGTGGTTCTCAACCTTTTCAATGCCGTGACCCCAACCGGTCATAAGTCGAGGACTAAACCGGTCGTAAGTTGAGGACCAAACCGGTCGTATGTCGAGGACTACCCAGCCGGTCGTAAGTCAAGGACTTTCCCTGCCTGGGAGCGCCGCGCATGTGTGGTTCCGCCCCCTGCACCGGCCGAGGCGTAGCTGGCAAGCGGCAGAGACGGAGCAGGCCGACCACCAGCTGGCCCAGCTCAAGGGAGGTAAGGCACCCGCCGGAAAAGGGGGAAAAAATGGCGGACAAAAAAAATGGCGGACAGCCTTGCTTGGCAACCCCCATGAAATGGTCGATCGACCCCAAATGGGGTCCTGACCCACAGGTTGAGAACCACTGCTCTAATTGTATAGGTCAAAGTTGGTTGGGAGAACAAGACCGGCTAACTTTAGATATGCCACCTTGAGCTCCTTACACAAAGAGGGGAATACCTGTATGATCAAAAGAAATATTAATATATATTTCATTGTGATGAATTTGGGCAAAATTGAGTGGCACCAAATACTGGGGCAAGATTTTCACAGACTAGAGGATGAGGTATTGGCATGCATCAACTCAACTTTGAAGTCAACCACTGCTAGATTCCTTATGCCTAGTGTTGTTATTAAGTAGAGTCCTTAGCAGTCTTAGTAAGTTTGTTCATTTGCACTTCAGTTGGTTGTTAAGATTGTGAATGCATGTTCTTTTAGAGTCTGAGACAATAATGCTTTGTGCTTATATGTGTCTGCCATGCCAACTTTACCATCGAGGGAAACATTGTTATTGCCCATTTTCAGATCACTGTCACTAGTTACACAGTGCAGGAATTGCATGATTTCTATTCAAATCTATTCCACATGACCTTTATCTGCAGGTCTCAATTTCTTCTGGAATGATGTTGCCTAATTAGATTCCCCCCCCCCCAAGATAGGTTATGGAACAAGGGTGCCATCTACTGGCCAGGTGTGCTCACCAGAAACTAACCACATGCAGACAGATTTAAAGGGGGGAGAGGAAGTGACTGGAGGAAAAAGAGCATTTTACAGGTTATCACTCACAAGATGAGGTCTCTTTTCCTGCTGCTGGAAAGCTCTTAAGCTCATAAATGAACACTGGTTTCAAATACTAAAGCATGGAGATATAGCTAGCCTGAAATATAATTAAAAAATTAGATTATGTTGCTCTTCACATTAACCCACATACACATAACAGAATACATTCTCTATTCATATGTATGTGTACAAAGAAACTGGGAGACTATGATTTCTAGTTCTGCCAGGTGGATTCCCTTGGGCCAGTCACAGGAAGGAGACAATAACAAACCAAACTGGAGAGCCAGTTTGATCTAGTGCAGGGCTGAGCATTTTACGGCCCCTGGGCCACATCTCGCCCTTTCGCTATCCTTGTCTAACTCACCCATCCAGTGAGGTGAACTGAAACTTAGATAATTCACGAAAGGGCAAGGAGAGAAAGTACTTTTCTGTGTCTGTGCAGCACTTGCCCCTTGGAGCAGCCTGAGGAGATGGCGGTGGTGGTGGCCATGGCAAGAAGGCACCCGGGCTCGGCCACTCACCACTGCCTTCTTGAAGTGCGGCCTTGTGGGCGAGTGGGTGGAGTGCAGCCAGCAGCTGTTGGTTCAGCCCTCCACAACAGTTCCCATTCCTCATGTGGCCCTTGGGAAAATTAATTGCCCACCCCTGGTCTAGTAGTTAAGGCACCAAGCTAGAAATCAGGAAACGGTTCTAGTTCTGCCTTAGACGTGAATGCCATCTGGATGACTTTGGGCCAGTCACTTTTTCTCACTCAACCCTTTCTCACAGGATTGTTGTAATATTGAAAATACGAGAAGGAGGAAGGAATATATCTGCTGTCCCTGAAAATCGAACATGAAGGACAAAAAAAATTTTTTTTAAAGGTAGATGATTCTATAATATAAATCAGGTTTGCTACCAACAAAAAAACCACCAAAAGAAGTACAGACTATTACAACTGCAATAATCAGTTAGAGACAAATTTCCCAGCCAGGGTGGAAACAAAGTTAAAAAAAACCAGTAAGTGAAGACATTGGTTGGTTGCCTTTTACACCTGTCTTTCCAAGTAAATCTCTTTTAAAAATTATCAACAATGGCTTCCGGTTTGAGTTCCTGTGCCGATGGCAGCTATTCTTTTGGCTGCCTGCCCCGAGGACGCGTAAAAGCCGCAGGAGCAGCGTCAAACAGCTGCTCCGTGGCTTGAATCCCCTTCCCCGGGCAAAGGGGAGGGGGGAGAGTTTCCCTGATAGGGGTAGAGCTCCCGAGCTCCCACAGTTTTATAGCTGTGGGGGTGGAGGTGAGTTCCCCCGGAGTCAGGGACTTTTCTCCGCGCTTTGGGCTGCCTCCGTTCCAAGAACGAAGCCAGACACGGACTCATCCTCTGCTCAAGGGAGATCGTGAGTAGACTTTGGAAGCAGACAGAGTGAGCCAGGTGCTTGGGAGAGGCATGGATAAGAGCCTTTAGCTCTGATTTTAATAACTTCTCCATCAAGATTAAAAGTTTAAGAAGGAAAAAAAAAAAGAGGAAAAAAAATGGCCGCGGAAGGGCGTTTTGCTCTTTAATAGAGACTTTCACTTATGGAGGACTTTCACTTTGGCTTTTACTTTCTGCTGGATTATTATTGTTTTAGAGTTACTGGACTGTAGGTGAACAAAATATCTGTTTTTGCTTTTTTTTGTGGCAGTTTCAAAAAAGAAGAACTTTATGGGACATTGTATTACATAAATTAAATTTGAGAAGAAGGGTAGTGAAAGTAAAATGGCTTCAAAGCGGGGGGGAACTTTTCCTCCTCCTCAGAAAGGCTTGAGCTCTTCTTCTCCAGCTGTACAGATATCACAGCAAACAAAACCTACTCCTCCACCCTCTCC
>NW_015386388.1:3621264-3622991 GCF_001527695.2 Protobothrops mucrosquamatus | reverse complement strand
AAAGTGAGACAAATACAATTCAGATGGGAGATACCAGCTGGCATAATGGTCAATTACATGGGAGTACGTTATCGTCTTAACACAGTGGCAAAAGCAAAGGATTTTTATAGATCAATTTTGAAAGCAGGTCATTCAACATCTCCACAAGGTAGGAGGGAGGAAAGAACTCAAGAAGATAAAGCACAAGCTACTTCATCACCCAAAGCCATTAAACCACAAGACCAAATTCAAGGGGAGTCACAACTTTTGGAATTTACAGATGACCCAAAATCTCAGAGATTGACTCGTGCAGCTCACAGACGTAAAGAAAGAGAGCAACAAAGATTGGAGGAGGTACCTATAGACCTAACTTCAGAGCCAGTGGGAGGAGCAAGACCAAAGAAATCAGTGTTGGCTGATATGCAAGGGGCGCTCCTGAGGCTCGCTGCCACTAAAGATGGCAAGGTTCCTGACATGGAATGTTAATGGATTGAACTCACCGCAGAAGAGAAAAAAGGTATTTTATTATTTGAAGCAACATAAAAATGATGTTATTTGCTTACAAGAGACTCATATTACAGCAAAAGATCAAAGGTATTTGACTAATTCACAGTTGGGAACACATTTTATTGCACCTGCGCCCCAGAAAAAAGGTGGGGTAGTCATTTACATTAAAAATGAGCTCTTTCCTAAACTGATTGACTCTGACTTAGGAGGAAGATATGTTTTTATTGAAATGCTTTTGAATGGGAAGAAATGTCTTATTATTGGATTATACGCTCCAAATTCACAGCAGAAACAGTTTTATAAATTGATACATCAGAAGCTAAATCAAATGGATTACAAATCGGTTATTATGATGGGAGATTGGAATGGAGTTTTGGATTCAAGAAAAGATAAGAAAGGTTCCTGCAAAGTTTTTAATTTAACGTTGCCCAAAACTTTTTTTGACTTGAAAGAAGAACTAGAATTGGAGGATATATGGCGGGACAGAAACATGGATGAGAAAGACTATACTTTTTTTCGGATAGGCACCAATCCTATTCGAGAATTGATTTTTTTTTGATAATTAATGACTTTCTTTCCAGGGTGAAGAATGTTAAGATTTTTCCTAGGACTTTGTCGGATCATAGCCCAGTGTGGATGGAACTATGCCATGAAGAAGGGGAGAGAAGATCTTGGAGATTGAATGAAAATTTGTTTAGATATGATATAAATGTGCAGAAGTGTAAGGGTTATTTGAAAGAATTTTTTTTCTTAAATAGGCATAAAGGTACTCCGATCTCAACAGTTTGGGATGCTAGCAAAGCTTATATGAGAGGTATTTTGATTTCTATGAATACTGCTTATAAGAGAAAGCAAGTACAAAAACGAAAAGAATTCGAGGAGGAGATTAAATTGAAAGAACAGGCTTTTATTTTGAATCCGTTGGATAATAATTTAAAAGTGTCTATAACCATGCTTAGGGAACAATTTAACATGTTAATAGCTGACCAGACTGCAACTAGTTTAAGGTATATGAAATATAATACATTTCGTAATGCAAATAAACCTGGCAGGTGGTTGTCCTATCAGTTACGGAAAAAACAGAAATCAAGAATTATAGAGAAAATAGATTACAATGGTAAAGTGACATTTGAACAAAATTTTATTAAGAAGAGTTTCTTGGAGTTTTATTCTAAGTTGTATGCTTCTGAAAAAATACAAAAAGGAGAAATAGATAAGTATTTACAGGAAGCACATTTCCC